>NW_027191459.1:0-281498 GCF_011745625.1 Cladosporium halotolerans
CATTCCTCCTGTCGAGATATGCGACGATAGAGCCATGTGTTGACAAACGCGTCGCGTGAGCACGCGGTGGGTCTGTGCACACGGTGGGGAAGACTTCTATGCTGATCGCGAGATGGCTTCAAATTTCAGGCGAAATGCATGGCTCCGTTCATATGAGGAAGGTTGCCTGTCACATCCGTAATTCGAAAAAAATGTGACACGTTTGGATTGCAGGTGTACGTGTCACAAAGTGAACGGCTTCATTGGAACAGCTCCCGGTCACTCGGGATTATTTTGTACCTTGGTTCTCATCACGTGTTCGCGAACGGCGGCGCAGGCCAATGACGCGCGGAGAGATCCCGCGGGCAGGGCTCCCCGAAACAGAAGCTACGCAGCGGCTTCAGCCAGCACCAGCGACTTCCTCGAACCGCACCCGACCACCAGCGCAATAACAACACCACCGCACCGCACGCCGCTTCTTCGCCTCGACCAGACCGAACCCGCGACACCTCCACGCCCTCTCACGCATTCCCTCATCCTCTCTCGTGCATCCCTCACAGCATCCAACATCATCACTGCCTGCACAAATTCAATATCCATTCGCACTCAGCATACCCCTCCGTCGCTTAATACACCAACCACCCACCTTCGTCTTATTTGACACACATTGCCAGCAACACAAAACTGTGAACGCGCGCGACTGTATCTTCCGAAAAAACTCACTCATCTTCCATCACTTGCGCACACCCTGCTCGCCTCCAGAATCAACAGACACCCTTTGACTGGTCGGCTTCTCCACGGAGACGTCCCGCCATGTCAGTCCGCCACTACACCATTGAGCAGCTGCTCAAGCTGCGGGAGTCACCGCTAGTGAAGAAACCGGAGGACCTGCCAGCTATTGAGCAGTGGATAGAGTATCTCTACCTCGACAAAGACTCAAGGGAGAAGCTAAGGATCCCTCACAGTGAGTCGGCCGTGCAGCAGCAGGCGCACCCGCAACAGTCGCAACACCAGAAAGATGGCAACAGCAAGGATGCTCGGTCTCGAGTCGCGAGGCCGAGTAACAATGGCGACGCTTCGCCTATGGGCAACTTCAGTACTGGCCAAAGGCCGAGTCTCATGCAGACGCGGAGTCACGCTTCCAAGAACGGTGGTGAGTTCAAGGCAGAAGCTTGTCGCACGAACCATTCGCTGACCTTTGTTGCAGACGACGTTGTACTTGGCCCACCCAAGACTGCGTTCTCATCGAGCAGCCGATTCGCGCGTGCGAACCAGACCGGAGAGAACAACGCTGGCGGCGAGGAGACTGAGGGAGCGCGTTCGCGCACATTCGGCGAGCGTCAGCAGAACCGCAACAACAAGAGCATTGGTGAGAAAGACGGAGGCCGCGACTGGACAGCTTTGCGCCAGCCCAAGGCTCATGGTGAATCCGAAGATACAAGAGATACCTCTGATCGCCTCGGCAAGTACGGAAGGCGTGATCGTGACCGCGATCATGATGGCGAGCGCCGCAATGGCGACAAGCAGGACAACCGCTGGGGCCAGAGGGATGATAGGCGTCAGAATGGCGAGCGTCAAGGAGGATGGCGCGATCGCGAGAACAACCGCCAGAACCGAGGTTGGGATCGAAGTGATCAGGCTGAGAAGGAGCCGGAATGGTTTGATGAGCCTATGAAGAAGCAAGAAGAGGATCTTGGAGTCGGCACGGCTCATACCCAGGCTGATTTCCAGAAGTGGAAGGAAATGATGAAGGGTAACAAGGCGCCAGCAGAGGAAACTGCGCCGGCTCCACCGCCCCCCACTCAGAAGACTCCCGCTAAACAGACTGCTGTGAAGCTCGACAGCTTCTCGGAACCGATGTTTGGTGGTTTCGGTGTCAAGCCCATGGACTCTCCATCAGACTCTGCGAAAGCAGCGCCATCAAAGGCAAAATCCAGCCGTTTCGCCTCTGTATTCAAGAAGGATGAGCTACCCCAGGTTGCTCCTCAGGAAGCTCCTGTGCAGCAGCAGCCTATGCCAGAGCCAGGACAAGGCCTTAACGAGGATAAAGCCGGCTTTCAGCGCATTCTTCAAATGCTCGGTGGAGCGAACATCGGCCAGCCACAAGCTCCTGCTATGCCTGCTGGTCCTAGTGAACCGGCCTCACCGCAAATTCGTGGCCCGGCAGGCGGTGCTAAGCAGAAGAGCCGCTTCTTCGACTCCGCCCCAAAGAGTCCCGGAGAGGTGCACTCGCCCCAATCGCGTTTCCAGTCGCCGCGAGTTCAGGCTAATAGTCTCCCTCCTGCGAGTCGTGGCATGGTCGACGACCCGGCCGGGTTCTTTGGTCTCCCTGCGCCACAAAAGTCGCAACAGGACTCGCCTGCACTGCCATTCCCGCCAAGCAATGTCGTATCCCCCGAGCCTTCCCAAATCTCGAACGGTAACCGCGAATCGTACCCTTCGCAGCAGCGCCCCCATGAGGCGGGTGCGAGCGGCCCGCCGTCTCGTGGGTCTGCCACTCCGGATGTTGGAATCCAAAACTTACTGGCTGCTCAACGGGCCCAGCGACCGCAGGCCTCGAACAAGGACAGCGAGTTTCTTCTTGGTCTTCTGCAAGGTCAAGGTCCACGACCTGCTTCTCAACAGCCTCGTCCTCAGCAAGACTTCAACCTCTGGGTCGGCCAGCCGCCTGAGCCTCATGCCCCCAAGCCGCGCGCTCCTCCCCCTCCCGGTCTGATCGATGATCAGCTGCTGCGTAACGCGCCTCCGGAGATGTCGAGGCCTGATCAGCCGCCTATGGCTGGCCCAGATGTTGCTCGCCGTTCATCTCAGCGAGCACCAGCCGCTGCTCCTCCTGGGTTTGATGAGCACATGTTCATGCAACAACAGATGCAGCAGCGAAGAAACTTTGCCGAAATGCCTCAACAACCTCAGCAACAGCCACCGCCGCCTAACCGTCGCATGGGTGGACACCCTAGCCTTTCAGGAATGATGCCTCAGCAGCAGCCCCAGTTCCCTCCCGACTTCCCTTTTATGCAATCACCTCCAATTCCTCATCAAGGCCCACCTCAAGGGCCGCCTGGCTTCGCACCTAACATGCGCCATCCCCAAGGATTTGCCAACGGTCCGAATATTTTCCAGGCTCAACAGCAGCGTGAGCCTCCGGGCTTTGGAGGTATGATGCAGAACCCGATGTCGCCGCCCGCACCTCCTCCCGGATTCGGACCTCCACCGCCTGGCATGCCACCAGGATTAATGGGCATGCGTTCCCCTCCTTTTGAGGGAATGCCCGGCCAGAGGCGTTAGGAGAGCCCCGTGCATGACACACAGACGTCTCCACAAGATCAAAACCCGGTGCTTTCTCGAGAAACTATACTGGAACCGTATGTACCACTCGCGTTTGAAAGGCTTTTCAGCCCATTAGAAGGCGTCATTGCAGCTGCAAGTAGGAATGTAGTGGTCATGATGGCCAGCTCAGATAGAATCGAGCGGATGAGGGATTTGAGACTGGACTCTGCCCTGCCGGTGGATGGCACCGGCGAGACTGATCAAGACAAGCGTCGAGAATCGACTCTGAGCCCACAGGCCTCCGAGATCCAGCCTGGTGCAGCCCTTCACTTAAGCGAAAGCGAAAACGATTACATACCTCCCATCCGTTCCAACGTCCAATTTGCTCCTCGTCTGCCGAGCGTCGATGAGACTTCTGTTCCACCAACAACGACTTTTGTACCCACACCATACTATCAGCCGCTGCCGTCGCTCTCTACAGCGACCCCTTTCGTTCAAGACAATGATGAGGCCCAGGTCTCGCCGACGACTGTCTTTGATCCTTCTCATGAATCTTACCCGGCTTTACCGCAATGGACCGCTGTGAACAGTGTGCCGAGTACTCATGAGACCCCCGACTCGTTTATACAATACCCTCACCCGTCACCGCTTTGGACAGCTGTGAACAATGTAACTGGCGCAACTGGGACATCCGGCTCGCCAACAGTGGCACTTCCTCGAGCTTCACCCCAGTCTCCTACAACAGGTTTTTCCTCAAGACAGTCTTCGCTGCAGCTATCACAATTCGTACCTCCCAACGAACCCGTCATAGCACCTCTACAAAGCGAGAGCCCAGCAAACAGCGCCTACAGCCCGCTACCTACTCCCGCCCTCCGCCGCTCCCCTCACCACGCACACTTCATCATCGGCGCGAGCGACTCCTCGTCGTCCATAGCATCATCGAGCGCCCCAAGCCCCAGCACACAAGCGCAACGCCGCCGCCGGCTCAGCGGCCTCACGAACCGCGACATTCAAGCCCAGATGGAGCTCATCCGCCGTCAGGCTCTGCAACTGGGCGAGATCTTCCTGCCGACCGGCTACAGCACTCCCGCGCCTTACATGAACGGCCCCATTGAGCCAGCCGATCCCGGAAGAACGCCCACGCCCGTCATCGCTAACGGCAGGACGGCCGCGCAGCGCGACCGCTCCCCGCTCCGTCCGGTCCGCTGGATGCCCGCGCCAGGCGGCAACCCGGCTGGTTTCACGATTCCTCCTACGCCCTCGGAACTCCGCACGCCGAGCCCGGAGCGTACATTGACCCTGACGCCTCTCCCCGTCCTTTTCAGAGGCGTCGTCGCGCCGCCGCAGGATGCTCCGCCGCGGACTGCGGAGCGGGAGAGGAGGTACGACGAACATCGGAGGCCGGAGCAGTTCAACTACGATGTAGAGGCGGGCAGTGATCATGCAATTGCTTTTTCGCCTGAGAGGAGCGCGCTGAGTGAAATTGACCTAGGTGGTGATAGCGATGCGGACGATGAGCGGAGCGAGGAGGATTGGATTTCAAGGCTGGAGAGGAGAGCGACGAGGTGAGATGGCCGTGTTGGTCGCTCGCTGCTATTGTACGGCTCACTGTATATCAGCTCTTGGGGGCTTCCGGTGATGGGGTAATTGATAATTCCAATACAGCAAATAAACATACTCGCTACTGTGAATCGTGTTCTCGAAATCGGGGTACTCGCCGCCTCACAATGCCGAACTCCAGCACTGACAAAACCACTTCTACCTCGTAAATGCGTCTTCGTCAGCTCTCACTCAAAAGAATCCGCCTCTAGCAAACAACAGAAACGCCAAACCTTCAATGACATTCCCGATCGTCACCCACCCAACCCTCAGCTCAAGACCTCACTCAACATCCCACTCAAATCACCTATCAAACCAGACTCTGTCCTTCATGCCCCTCCTCCCCACTCCTCCTCTCACTCCCCAGCGTCTCCGCGCTCTGCCTCGGCGTATTAAACCCACTCGTCTGAAACTCGCTCGACTCCCTCGCCACGCGGTGGTCCTCATCGTACGGTCTCGCAAACGGCGCGTAAACCTCTTTCGCGCTGCGCGAATGCCCCGGCCCGCCGTCCGCGATGTGCTCGTTCGGCAGCGCCACGCGCCGCTGCCAGCGCGGGAGCGCGGAGGGCAGGCTGTGGTTGCAGTTGGGGCAGGAGCGGGGCGCGAAGAGGGCCGGGAGGGCGAGGAGAGTGAGGTAGGTGTGGATGCAGCTGGTGGGTTGGGGTTAGGGTTTGGTTTGGTTGGTGGGGAGGAAGGGGGGAGACGGACAAGTTGATCATCATGGGGAAGGTGGCGTAAGTTCCGAGCATGACTTCGTTGGATGACCAGTAGTGGGTGGTTGCGAGGTGGATCCAGCTGGGTTGTGGAGGGTCAGTGATTCGGGCTTGATTGACTGCGGGCCGGGGGGGTTTATTACCTGAGTATCAGCACGAGGATCAGGGACGAGGCTACGATGAAGTCCGCGTGAGGCCCTTTGGGGAAGCGTTTGCCCTTGCCTGCGAGGACTACTAGGCCGAGGAAGCAGGATGCAGCCATTGGGATGAGGCCGAGGGCTGGGAGGGGTTTGGCGGACACTACGCCGGCGGGGATGGCGAGTGCCATGGCGGGGATGAAAGTGAGGACGGTGATGGTGCGCAGCTGGCGGTTTGGGGCGCGAGGTGCATCGGGGATGGTGTTGGACGCCATTTTGACAGGATGTGTTTGTTAGTGCTGAGGCTCCGTAGGCAATCAATGGTGATGGCGTTGTGATTCAAAGGTTGGTTTCAATGCTTCTTAACCAACGAAGGTCACTTTTTGTATTGGGAGATATATAGTCAGCACCTATGCTTGCAGCCTGGAGAGTTGCGGCCATTCTCGCGCGTCAGTGGAGAATGTCGATCGAACGGAGTGCGGTTGGTTTGAGCTAGAGATCCTTCGCGACAGGCGTCAAGATTTGCGCTGGCGTGATTGGCCAGAGCATCGTGTTTCCAACGCTCGCTACGCTATTTTCGAGCTGATATGTACTGAAGTGGACCCGGGAAGTGCCAGGGAGAGGCGCAGGAGTGTCTCGGTTTGAAAATTGGACTGCCTCCAAGCCATCAAACCAATGGGAGTACAAGCTTCGTTGGCCGCGCTCCAGAGAATGGGCTCCTCAGCTGAGGCAGAAGAGGCCGGTGCTTGCAACATGGACAGTTTGTTTTCTGGGGGTATCTACATCTTACACGGATCTCGTTGCCTTTTCACAACCGTGGGCCGAAGGCGCTCCTCTCCTTGTGCGCGGAAACCTTCACTTCATCCCGCGTTTGCCCTCCCTCGATCGCCATTGCTCACTCAAGGTATCTCGTTAAAACAAACTGAAAAAGCCGAACCAAAAGAAAACGTCACAAATAGTACAATGCGAAAGCATGCAGGAGCTCCCTTCATCTACTCGTCATCGACGAGGATGGCACCTTCATCTGCGGTGACACGTGCCTCCACGGCCGGCGCCTCGGGCTTGGCTCGCTTTTGTGTACTCTCGATGCCCTCTTCCAGGTCACGTTTGCGCTTTTCGCCGGCGACATCGCTAGGCTGGGCGCTGTCGATTTGGACGTGGTTGCCATTGGGCTCGGTGCGCTTCGCTTGGCTGATTGGAGCGACTTCTTCGATGGGCTCATCGTCATCGTTGATGGCACCGTTGGTGTCGTCACTTGTAGGTTCAGGCGCAGGCTTCGGCGGGAGGTGAAGCTCCGCGGGCTCTATTTGCGGGATGCCGTGCTGTTCGGTGTGCGGCGAAGTGCTCAGAACGAGATCGACACGGGGAGTATCGCTGTCGTCCATGATGGTGATGAAGTCGTTGCTGGAGAGGTTAACACCAAGCTCGGAGAGCGGGCGTTCCAGGTTCTCCTCAAGGTCCACGTCGTAGATCACGTTGTCTTGTACAGAGATCGATAGCTCATCACGCTGGTAACCTTTGCTTTCAAGTTCACTGACGAGCTGCGAGATTGTCGGGTTGGACTCCTTCGGGATGAGTAGGCGAGCGTAAGTCGGTGAACAGACAGGGCAGCGTGGATTCGGTTGGCCAAGGCTTTGAGTGGCTATGACTCGTTCTGTACTCCTAGAGTTAAGGAATACCATCTTTGAGCCGCCTAGAGGCGGGTCGTCTTTACCCGTCAGAGTCGTGGTGGGGAGGCTGTTATTTGCAGTAGGCTTGGCCATGGCTTCATTCTTGCCGGCTTGACTCTTCAGCACCTTGTAGGACTGCATGACGGACAAACTGGCAGTCATGGCGTTTGACGTCGCAATGGCTGGTATGATGTTGCCCGCCATTTGTTTGATTTCCCACTCGCTGTTCGCAGGGATACCGAAGATGTGTGAGCGCAAATTGGCGGCTGCGGAAACGAAATCCAGAGTGTCCTTGTCGTCCTTGTCGAAGCTCATAGTGTGCTCGCCCGCTTGGGCACGATTGCAGAGTGCATCCAGGCTGTAGCAGAACACGGCCAGATTCTCTTCAACAGTCCAGACGCGCTGATCCTGCACTGAAAGCGCTTGTCCTGTCTTCACCAGATCCGTATCCGCTTTCAATGCGTCGAATGTGAGTGGTTCAGGAGGTGTCCGGTTCTGCCACATCTCACTCATGGACCGCAAGCGTTCGACATCATCGTGGAAGACCTTGTTGAATACCGCTCGCGCAAATTCGCTCGTTCCCATCAAACTGCGAATCTTTTTCAATGCTTGCGCTTCCTCCCTCAATTTGACCACCTCTTCAGCATTGTCGGCGTCCGTCACCGCAACGTCCGTCGAGTCCTCCTCGCTGGTACCAAAGAGCTCCGGAAAGAGATAAGACTTTGCCCAGACAATGCAGTGTATGGGTTGCGAAGGAGTCGATCTAATGGTGCAAATTGGGAAGCTTTTCTGTACAGGCTTGGGGTTGCAATCATAGCACTCGGTGTTGCCCTTCTGAATGGCCTGGACCTGCCCGTTGAATCCAGTCGTACCGCTTTCGATGAGCGGCACGCTCGCCGCGAGGCACATGCGGTTTACATGACGCCGAGCCTTAAGGTTGTCGAGGGCGTTGAAGACAATATCAAAACCAGCGAAGAAGTCGACATCGTATTGCGAGTCAAAGATGTCGCCGTGGTGTGCATCGATATTCACTGTTGGGTTGAACTGGCTAGCGGTCTCCTTTGCGACGATGGCTTTCGGCTTCTTGATATGCTGCTTTCGGAATAGGAATTGGCGATTGAGGTTGCTGAGATCGATGGTGTCCAAATCAATGAGCACGATGCCGGGCGTGCGCGCGAGGAGTGTCGGCACAGGCGCCTCTTCTTGTGCGTCGCTCGATTGTGTGTATCCCGAACCAAAGCCAGAGCAAACAAGGTTCTTCAGCAGCTCGCAGCCAATTCCACCAGCACCAACGACCAGGACTCTGCTGTCCTTGACGCGCTTTGCGAGTGGCAGGCCAAGCGCCTGAACCAATCCACGATCCCTCCTCTGCATTTTGAATTGTGTCCGGTTTGGTGTTGGTTGTGGTGTCTGCTTGCAAGCGTTTGCGCGCAAACGAGACTATGCCTGCGTTCGAGCACGTGCGAAAGTCGGAGTCGTAAAGCGGCGAGTTCGAGTTGCGCACGTGACCATACGCAGTGAGGCGACCAGAGTCCTCACTCGAAGAGGGGGTGTATTCGAAGAATGAGGAGGTGATCCAGCGCACGCCCGAGCCTTGGGAGCCCGAAGTCGGGTGTTTGGAGGTCGCAGGCGCAGCACGAGATGTGTCGCGGCACAGTCGATGGTCGGGGTGAAGGTTTGCGCGCGGCCAGCGAGTGTCAGAGATGTGAAAGAGAGGCGGTGATCTTCAAGGGCGATAGTTCGGGCGGGTGCGCGTGGGAGGCTTGAGGCTCTTTCGTCGGGGCCCGGTCAACGCGCGTGCATTGGCTCGACAGCCCGCCAAACGCCCTCAAGCTCTCGCGCCACGCCGACGTCCCGAAAGGCTGTCCGAGCTCTTGGCTTACAACGTCATTTCCGCATCGGGCTAATGCTTATTCGTCACTTCACTTCCAATTCCTCGAGACGATGCGCAACTCTACGCCGACTCGTTTCGCGCGTAATTTTGCATATTCTCGATGCACGTGAAAGCGAACCGTCAAGCAAATATGATTATCCGTGGTGGGCCACGATCGGACAGGCTCCAGTGTCGCGGCAGTCTGTCACTCGTCGAAGCTGGACCATCTTCGAGAAATCAACGCGATGCGTTACAACCCATGGTAGAGTATCAATTTCCAAGTTTCATATAATTTTTCAAGGCCGCCTACACCCTCTCGTTCGAGAGGTTTCCTACTCGGATTACGCAACATGTGACTGCTTACCACGTACTGTCCTCCAAAGCTCCCACTTGCACATGCAGTGTCAGATGCTTGACTTCCGTGAAAGGTCCCTACGAGAAGTTTGCTGAGAACAGCGCATCCGACGATATTGATACACCTCGTGGCAAAGACCGTGTCAAACCACCTTGTTATCGGGCGCCACCCCACGGTCTCTACACAAGGGAAGGTGGTGGAATTGCAGCATTGTAACGAGGCCGAGCTTCAGAACAATTGCTTGGTTAATGCCGTCCCCATGCCTCCCCTAACTACATAGCCTGAGAATGCACTTCTCATCTTCATGGCATCTCGGGTGCTGACGGGTCAATGACTGCCCTTGACTGATCTCATGGCGCAATCACGCTGGCAGACGGAGTCAGTCAATGGGCTATACCGGGCCGCGCATCAAACTGTTACTACGTGTATCATATTTAAGCGTTTCCCCTGCTCCTTTCATGCAGTCAGCGACAACTTATTGACCATTTGCTCGGGCATTCAACAACGCAGGGAACATTATCGCCAAGCTTCACGCCGCCTGGGACTGTGGAAGTGTGCACATTAATTAAAGTATTTCAAGCAATACTCCAGGTGGACTCTACTCAGATTTGGCTGCCATTTGATGGAACCTAGCCACAATGTAAGGAACACCGAGGGGAACGAGCGGCAATCGCCGCCAACAGCACCGTCGCAGGATCAAGACTTCTGGTTGAACCATGAATTCGAGGAGCAGTTCGATTTCGATGCATACTTGCGCAACCAGCAACAGGAAGAAATGAATTTTGATCAGCCCTCCGCTACAAACGCCGCCTTTGGATCGGATCGTCCTCAAGATTCCTTGTATCGAGACTTCCTGTTCCCAGAATTCGACCAGTCAATGTCAGGGCCATACTTCAATGCTAGTTCAACACTTGGACAGAATGCTACGTCGGAGTTGATGGTGAATGGCACGATGCGATACGGAGATCTAAATGCCTTTCAGCATTCTGGAGACCTCGATCTCAGGCAAACAACTGCCAACGCATCACTCTTTTTGGGCGATCCCAACGCCGCACCTACCCTTCCACATCTCAGATCCCCAGATCCAGTAGATCCTGATCTGACGGCATTAACCCATTCTTATAACAACCTCTCTCGTCTTCCGTATCCTGGACCTTCACACGAACATATGAGTGGAGCTTACGGGCACTCAGCCTTTGGCCGTAACATCAACCAGTCTTCTCCTGCTCCGACGCATCTGCCGATTGAAGCAACAAATCGCCCTAGGAGACGGAGACGCACCTCGACAGAATCGATGCAAACACCAGATCCAACGCGGCTCAAAAGAGAGTGTGCTGGTTGCGCCAAAGCTTTCAACCAGTCCAAAGATCCCGATCTCCACCGTTGCACCCGCTGCTACGAAAAGCACGTGAAGCATACCGCCGGCCCCACCACCTACATTTACCAGCCAGAAATCACGATCAACGAAGCGTGGAAGACATTGTATCCGATCCTGGCTCCCATAGCCTTAGTGGGCGATGACGTGCACACGGCAAAATCGCTTCAAGGACATTACGTCCGTCGGTTGATCGAGGCTATCTCCGTGCCGTACCTGAGCGATCAGAGTGGAACGAAAGAAGATCAGCAGCGCGTCGCGCAGCAATCGAAGCTCAACAAGAAACCCTTCGACAGCACGCAGTACCGGGACGACAAGGTGAACGCGCGTGTTCAGTTTCTCTTCGTAAGCACCTCCTCGCCCTCATCTTGTCCCGCAAAGTATCATCAATAACTGACATCTCCCCAAGCACATCGCCCTCAGCTACCATGAGGGCGGGCCCTCCTTCTACGACACCGGCGGCGACAACTCCGGCTACGGCGAAGACAAGACCCTCAAGTTCTCCGACCGCCTCGAGCGCATCATCCAGCTGCTCACCGTAAGCATTCTCCCCTTACACTCCCAATTTCCAACCAAGCCCACTAACCCTCTCCCCTCCGCCAGCTCGACAAAGACATCGCCATGGACGTCATCGAAGGCCGCGGCGTCACAGCCCTCGTGCACAACCCCAACAAATACGAGCGCGTACGTTGCCCCCCTGCCCCATCCCACTCTCCCTTTCCTTTTCCCCCAAACATATTTCGACTAACACGCCCCACTCCCACAGCGCAAACGCGACAACAAGAAATCCAACGACACAAAGCAAGACCTGCAGGAAAAGGGCAAGCAGCTGCACATGCTCGCCGCCGGCGCCCCGTCGCTCAGCCCCGGTCCCGGAATCGGCACAAGTACGCTTGCGAGCGAGCAGGCGTACATGTCTCTGCCAGCGGGTTCGGATCAGCCAGTATCTGGGCCGTCGATGTTGGGCGGTGGGAGTGAGGCTGCAGGAGCGGTCGATGAGCTGGAGGGGTACGCGCCTGCTCCAAGGTATTTCTGAGCGGGCTTGCGCTGGGCGTGTCGCGGTGGAAGGCGATGTGATGATCTGAACTGACATGTAAGGCGTAGCGAGGATTGGGCGTTTGATATTTTGCCAGCAGTCCCCATTCGACTCTGGAGTCGAAGGGCGGGCGAAGATGTAACATTTAATGTATTCGGGAAATCAAGTTCGGCAGTTTTGAAACATTTTCATCAATTGGGCACGTTGAAGTATTCAGTATTTACAGGCATGTCCATTTTTGTAATCCCCAGCACAAGCCGTGGCCCGCGCGCATGAAAGAAACCATGCAAAAAGCCCAAGATCGCAATAAACGCCATGCAGAATAACAGTACGATGGAATCAACAGTTGATCTTGACCAGTATTCGTTAAATAGCAAAAATGAAGCAAGTCGATCTATTCGATCTTCTTACTCGTCGTCCTCTTCGAGCTCGGCGGTCTGGAAAAACTAGTCAGTACGATTGCCATGTTTAGAGTGTCATGAGTTTCAAGCATCACTTACGTCCTCGTGGAAAGCCTTGCCCTCGAGGGTAGGCTTAATCATACCAATGCGAATAGCAAAGTCACCGAACCTCTCGCCCTCGTTGCGCTCCGCAGCGTAGCGCTTGATGAGCGGCTTGAGGATGGCGAGGATCTCGTCCTCCTTGATGGAGCTACGGTAGAGCTTGTTGAGGCGCTGGCCGTGGTAGCCACCGCCGAGGTACATGTTGTACGCGCCGTAGGCCTTGCCGACGAAGGCGACTTCGGCCAGCCAGGGGCGCGCGCAGCCGTTGGGGCAGCCCGTCATGCGCATGACGATGCTGTCCTGGCGCAGGCCGTTCTCCTCAATCGCGCCCTCGAGCTTGGTGATCAGCTCCGGCAGGTAGCGCTCGGACTCGGCCATGGCGAGGCCGCAGGTGGGGAAGGCGACGCAGGCGGAGGAGCTGAGGCGGAGGGCGGAGAAGTTGGTGTTGTCGAGCTTGTACTTGGCCAGCAGGTCCTTCATGGTCTGCAGGTCCTCCTCGGCGACGCGCGAGAGGATCAGGTGCTGGTTGCCGGTCAGGCGGAACTCGCCCTTGTGCACCTTGGCGATCTCGAGGAGACCGGTTTTCATGGGGAACTCGGCGGTGTCCTCGATGCGGCCGTTCTCGATGAACATGGTGAAGTGCCACTTGCCCTCCTCGTCCTTCTGCCAGCCGAAGGTGTCGACGTTGGAGTCGAAGTGGAAGGGCCTGGGGTCTTCGAACTTCTCGCCCCAGTACTTCTCGACCTCAGCCTTGAAGACGTCGAGACCCATGTTGTCGATGGTGTACTTCAGACGGGCGTTCTTGCGGTTCTGGCGGTTACCGTTGTCACGCTGGACGAGCATGACCTTCTCGCAAGCGATGTGGACCTTGTCCTTGCTGACGAAACCGAGGTTGCTGCCAGTACGGGGGTAGGTCTTCTTCATGTTGTGAGTCACACCCATACCACCACCGGCGAGCAAGTTGAAACCAACGAGGTGGCCATCATCGCCCTTGATGGCGATGAGACCAATGTCGTGGGCGTAGACGTCGGTGTCGTTGTGAGGAGGGATGGCGATGGTGATCTTGAACTTTCTGGGCAGGTAGGTCGGGCCGTACAGAGGCTCGAAGTCCTGGACAGCGTCACCGGCAATTTGCTCCTTCTTGCCGTCATCATCCTGCAGCCAGATCTCGTGGTACGCAGTGGTAGACGGGAGAAGGTGGTCGGAGATCTTCTTAGCGCAAGCGTTGGTCTCCTTGTGAAGCTCATTCAGCTCAGGCAGAGAAGAGCACATGACGTTACGGTTGACATCACCGCAGGCGGCGATGGTGGTCATGAGGGCCTGGTTGATGGCCTGCATAGCAGGCTTCAGCTTGCCCTTGACGATACCGTGGAACTGGAAGGTCTGGCGGGTTGTGAGCTTCATGGTCTCGTTGCCAAGGTTGTCAGAGATGGCGTCCATCTGCTGCCACTGGAGAGGGGTGGCGACACCACCAGGCAGACGGCAACGGATCATGAAGGAGTAGGCCGGCTCAAGACCCTGGGCCTTGCGCTCGTCACGCAAGTCACGGTCATCCTGCATGTAGGTACCGTGGAACTTGGTGAGCTGCTGGTCGGAAGCACTAATGGCGCCAGTGGACGGGTCGTTCAGGCCCTCCACGATGGTGCCACGCAGGAAGTTGGAGTTGATCTTGATGTCCTCGTTGGTGATAGGCGGGGGCTCATCGGGAAGACCCTCGACGTTGCCCACGCCAAGCGCGTCCCAGAGCTTGGGCTCCCACTCGTTGTAGCCAGTCTGGTAGCCATCAGGGTCCTGGTCATCGCCGAGACCGATGTCCACCAGCTGCTGAGCACCAAGTGTCACAGCGCGAGCGAAAAGGTCCTTACCGGGCTTGTTGTAGTAGTGCTTGTCCTCCTTGCGGGGCCAGTAGTGGGAGTCACCAAGAGCGAAGACGGAGAACTTGACGTTGGCCAGATCCAGGTCGGTGGAGTCCTTGACGGCGGCCCAGAAGTTCAGGCCGTTCTGAGGGAACTCACCCTGACCGGCAGTGGAGGTGATGAAAACGATGTTCTCCTCGTTTGCCAAATCCTCGACAGGGTAGTCGTCCATGGACATGAACATGCTCTTGAGGCCTCTAGCCTTGGCGCGGGATGCCAGACGCTTAGCAAGCGACTCGGCGTTGCCGTTGTCAGAAGCAAACAGAACAGTGACGGGAGCACCCTGGAGGCCCTCAAGAAGGGTCTCGTAGGCGTCCTTCGCCTTGCGCTTCTGCACCTTGCGAACCTCGCTGCCGTAGCTCTCGGAAAGGCTTGCGTGGAACTCAGGGTGGCGCTGCATCAGCTGGGTGAGCTTGTTGTCGCGACGGAGGAAGTCTTGAAGCTCTTGCTTGATGCGCTCGGAGTCGAGCTGGAAGGACTCCTCGCCCTTCTCCTCGGCCTTGGGGTTCCAGCGGTAGAGAGGCCAGTAGCCGACGTCAACGGCCTTCTTGGTCTCCTGCAGAGCGGTGAGAGGGCTGTCATCCTCGCGGTTGTAAGGAAGGTAAGCAAGGACGATCGAAGGGCCGTCGAAAGCCTGAGCCTCCATGAAAGCCTGGAGAACCTGGGTGTAGCTGCTGTAGACAGCGACGGAAGCAACGTATGTGTTGCCGTAGTTCATGGCGTAGAGACCAATGTCCTTCTTTCTGCGGGCAGCATCCTGCGCGGCGCGCTCGCTGTAAGGAGTGGAGTCAACGACAAGCATGTTGACATTCTCGCCGGAAGCGATCACGTGGTGAACACCAGAGTTGCCGAGATCGTAGCTCCAGGCATCACTGCCGATGAGCCACTGGGACTCGTTGTAGAACAGACCCTTGTGGGAAAGCAGCTCCTTCGACTTAGGCGAGCCATCGGTGCCCAGGCGGGAGATGACCTCAGGAGCCAGGGTGTTGGCCTCGTCAGCCTTGTCGGCAGCCAAAGCCCACTGGCTGAGGTATTTGAGGACAGCATCGGTGGTGAAGGATTTCTCCTTGGCGGCCTGCTGCACCTCAGCAACGAAGCGCTTCCTGTGCTCCTTGCGTGCGAGCAGAGCGCCGAAGCCATACTCAGGGTTGGCCTTCAGCGAGCTGCTCACGCCGGCGTCCTTCTGCGACAGAGAGTTGGCAATGTGCAGTCTCTGACCGAAGAGCTGGTCAAGAACCTTCATGTAAGCGTTCTCGAGCTCAGGCTGCTTGGGCTCGAAGTCTTTCTGCACACCGGCGAGGCCAGAGTTGGGACCCTCGTGCAAGCCAATCTCCAGGTTTTGGATGGGAGTCTGAGACTTCAGGTTCTGGAAGATGCCAGACAGGGCCTGAGTAACAGTCGACTCCTCGACGTATCCAAGCTGGTATCCAACGATGAGCGGGCCCTGGCCGTTGCCAGCGCCACGGAGAGCCATCAACATATCCAACAGGAGCGGGCCCCACTTGGTGGTCTTCCTCTTAATCTGCTCCAGAACTGCGATCTTCTTGAGAGTGGCCGGGAGAACTTCGACCAGACGCTCAGTGAGCCAAGGCCTGTACAGCACGGGGGTAATGAAACCAGCGCCGTTGAAAAAATCGTGTTGTGAAGCCTGGTCGAGCTCGTTGCTGAAAAGGCCAGGGTCGGAGCCGAAGAGGAACATGGCGGATTCTGCGTTCGGGGGCCCAGTGTACTGGAAGGGGCTGTACGAACGGCCGGTCGAGGCCTTGATCTGCGACCAAATGGAGGAGCAAATCACCTCGACATCGTCGGAGCTCACGGGCTTCGGCTGCGACTCAATGGTGGTCGCAGACTCGGCCTCGGAGGCGGCCGAGCTGGATGCCTTGTTGTCGGTAGACGAAGAGGCAGTGGAGGGATCGCGGGTGCTAGCAGCAGCGGGCGAGAGCGTACCGCCAGCGATGGCGCGGGCTCTCTCCTCGCTTGGAACGGCGGAGGGCTTCGTCGCGCGCCTGCCCTCGCTGGCGTAGATTGTGCTCTCCTCGCATTTTGTACCCTGGTATGCCCTAGCCAAATCCACGTTCAAGACCTCAGAGCACAATTGCCTGCTCTCGTGCTGGATGGGCTGGTCCGCCTTGCTGTTCGCCGCATCGAAGAAGTGGATGACACCACGGCCACTCTGGATGGCCAGAGAGTGTGCGGTAAGTGACAGATCCTGCGCCTCTTGCAACGAGTTGCTCTGGATGAAGGTGAAACCGGTGTTCCTGATGCTCGTGATGTCGCCGTAGTCGGGGTAGCCGCTAGGGTGAAGGGCAACGTGGATGACGACTGGGTACTGTGCGAGCTTGTAGAGGTGGGGTATGCTCTTCACGAGGATGTCGCTCGAGGTTGTGACTGTCGTGAGCTTGCCATTGCGCAGAGGCTGGAAAGCTGAGAGAAGGGGGTCGGCATTGTGGCGGATGGGGAGGATCTCGGGGAGGGTCTCGCAAACGATCGAGTTGGCCTTGTTGGTGGCGTACTGAGCCAGGAACTTGGAGAACTCGGAGTCGGTGGCGAGGGAGGGCTGAACGGAGATGATCACGTCGGAGGACAGGTAGGCGACGCGGGCGACTGGTGGAAAGAGTCAGCACACAAATACAGTCTTGCATGATCTAGGGAGGGGCAAGTCGGCGCATACCTGCCTCGCCTGCGCTCAAGATGGAAGCCATGCTCGCGAAAAAGAAGCCAATCTATCCGCGACGCTGGCCGTGAGGTTGTAAGGTGAATGAGAGATCCCGCCTCCTTGAGATCTAGGCAGTAGGAGGGAGAGGTGCAGAGGGGCGGATGTGAGTGGTAATCATCTGCAGACGGATGGCAAAAGTGTCGTCCCACAGGTAACTTCTCCCGCCCGCCAGACACCAGACGCCGATTGCGGGCGGTGGAAATGTAACGTACGGCGCGTGATTGGCCGGTCCCCACAAAGTCGATGGCGTGATCGATGGAAGACTGCGCTGTGCGTCTGAAGCGCGGCCGAGGCGTGCAAAAATTTACCCTGGCCAAAACATCGAGACATCATGCATTTGTTCGACTAGCATTGCACATTGGCTTTGCCATGTCTGTTGATGCTGCTGGCCGGCTTGTCAGATTCTCGCTGCGTGCTACACAACCGGGCTTTGTCATCCAAAATGCATGTCGGCTTTACCAATCGGTACGTGTAATCTTGGCTGGGGAGCTATCGCGGCCCCGCTCAGTCCCCTACCTTAGCCTCCGCATACTTGACAGCACGCTTGGCCATGCGGAAACTCTGTACACTATTAGGAGGAGTACCTTGAGGGAGGCACGGGCGCTCTGATTCTGATGATGATGCGTGGCTTCGTCCCCTTCGAGTCGAAGGTGTCGCAAGTAGTCGAATGCTGCATGTCGAATTACAGACCGGACGACCTACAAAACATCCTGTTGGCCATTTATGGTCTGTGATTATTTCTGCTTTCTTCATATGGACTGCCCGTGAAAAAATGGGTATCACAACCGACTCTGAGATGTCTTCATAAGACGTGCGATAATTTTGCTTTCCTTATGACACGAGACGACGTTCAATATGAGTTTTCGCATGGCAACTCACTGCAGGTTGAGGAAGGAGCCACCGAGATGTCCCTCAAGGAAATCCGTTGCCGGCTTGCGCAGCACCGTATCAACGATCGGTTGTACGCTTCATCAAACGATTGATATGGGGGTTTTCACGCATTTAGTCAGGACGATTATTTCAATGTCCACGCACGATATTTCTGTCCAGAGAATGTGAGATAGCGGCTGGCTTTTGTGTGCATTTCACAGACAAGTTGCTGGAACGGGAAATTCATTGGTCCTAGGGCTTGAAAAAGTGAGGTGTCATCAACCCTGCCACCGCACTATACGTAAAGCGACGACTCGTTCGACGCTCGCTTATCTGCTGTGTTGTGCAGAATGATCACGGACCAAGTTACCTGTTGGTAATCTTTGCAAAGGAGTCACGGCATGTCTGAGCCGTGTTGCTGCACAGGCGACGTGATACGGATGATACTCTGAGCACCCAGCTGCCGGTGAGACCGCAACTGCAGTCGCAGTTGCTTGCGCTTATTCTGCAGACATGTGCTCGCTCTCCAGACGGTTGACCGATCTGACGTGCGCTTCATGTGAATGCCAAATGCCTAAGCGCCGAATGTGGTACTGTAGCCTTATGCGTTTACCTTGGTCGTTACCATCGTCGGTCAAGAAATGCCTCTACTTGGACCTCGGGGCCCATTCAGCGTGCATCAACTCTGCGACGATGTAGTGGAAGAACGTTTTGTGGCCTGTTGAGCGCGTGTCCCGCGGCATTCGGGTCAGCAGCACAAAGCCAAGTGTGCAAGCTTCCCACGTGCATGTGAGGCATCACCGACGGATGGCTGCATCGAACGTCCAGACGCCCGGTCGGAGCTCATCGTCCTGCCGATCATGGGTCCGGAAAGGGGTGCATCCAGCTATCCAGAGCCTTGCTGCATGGATTGTGAGTAAGTCGAGCCGTCGTCCTAGCCTACCGGGATCGGCCTGGATTGCTGCGGTGGTTTCTCCCAAGGATCCCAAGGAAGAAGTACATAATGGAAGGCGATGTGTGGCGGTCGAGGCCCCCAGGTGTCGAGAGCGGCATCGAGCTAGCCCTGGCTCGCCTGGCACCGGTGGCTCGCCGTGGCTCCTGCCGGCAACGCCCACGCCATCAAAGTGGGGAAAATCCGGCTTGAGCGGGCAGCGCTGAGGCAAGCGAGGGCGCTCATGCTCTATTACCAACCACCACCGCCGCGACTTCACCCGCACGCAGAACGCGGCCGGCAGAGCTCCTCGACCTCCGACCGCCAACCTCATCTCCTCCCCTGCGCCCAGCACGCCGCAAGTCCTTGCCCGTCCCACCTCTCCCCGGGCGCCGCACTTGTGTAGTCGTCGCCGTCGTGTCCGCGGAACGTGTCTCGGATGCTATGACATCGCTGCTCTAAGCCGCCAGGCCGCCGAACTCAGCCTCGACCCGCGACCTGCCCTGATCACCGCGCACCTCGTCCTCCGCCAGGGAGATCGCCCTTGATCGTCTCACGTCTGCCAAACATTCAGCCATATCGCACCCGCCAGTGAACGCCGAGCACCACACATGACTGGCCTCACGGCCAAGCGCGACGACGCCAACATGCCGCACTCGAGCGAGAAGCGCAGCTTCTCTGGCCAGAACCTCAGCACCAATGCCAAGGTCAACAACACCGCGGGGCAGAAGATCAAGAACTTCTTCCGCATCAACAGTCACTCGAAGGACAATTCCGCCATCAATTCCGAGACAGCTAGTATTGAAAAGGGCCAAGAAGGCGCCTCCACTCCGCAATCGCAGCACAACAAAAGCAGCTTGCGGCACAGTAGGTTCATACCACACCTCACTCGCGGGAGAAGCACAACTGTCGCTTCCGAGGGCAACACGCTGGACGATGGCATGAGTCCCACTGCCCACGCGAATCCTTATTTCCAGCACCAAGGGCCTCCCGCTCTGCGACATCACAATGATAGCAGTGTCCCGCCCTCACCACCCGATACGCCTAGCAACCCAAATAAAGGAGCTGAGCAGCTGGGCAGCCAAGCGGCGGCGGTGACTGGAAAAGAAGAGCTTGCAAGGAAACTCAGGAGAGTAGCCAGCGCACCCAATGCACAGGGTCTCTTCAGCAAGAACAAGAAAAAGAGCGACGGCAGCGAGGATAGCAGACCACCCACCGCGGATTTCGAGAAGCCGAAGATGAACGGCTTGGGTGTGCATGGCAATGGCAGTGCGCTTTCTATGGTGGAAACCATGCCTGGCGATCTGGCTCCTATCGTTGGCCCGAACGGTATCCCCAGCCCTGGCAAAATTCGCGAAAGCGTCGCTTTCCGCCGAACATACAGCAGCAATAGCATCAAGGTGCGAACCGTAGAAGTCGGACCATCAAGCTTCGATAAGATCAAGCTTATTGGAAAGGGCGATGTCGGTAAAGTGTACTTGGTGCGGGAGAAGAAGAGCAGCAGATTATACGCCATGAAGGGTGAGTTTTGGCTTCAGTGGTTTTGACAACCATTGCTGACATATTATAGTGCTCTCGAAGAAGGAAATGATCAAGCGCAATAAGATCAAGCGAGCGCTTGCGGAGCAAGAAATTCTGGCTACCAGCAACCACCCATTCATTGTTACTCTCTACCACTCCTTCCAGTCGGACGAGTCCTTGTATCTCTGCATGGAATACTGCAGCGGTGGCGAGTTCTTCCGTGCTCTGCAGACGAGACCGAACAAGTGCGTCGATGAGGATGCCGCGCGGTTTTACGCCGCAGAAGTCACTGCTGCTCTGGAGTATTTGCATTTGATGGGGTTCATCTACCGCGATCTTAAGCCTGAGAGTTAGTGCTTCACCCAGACCATTTGGCGGAGGACTCTGCTAACAGTTCCAGACATCCTTCTTCATCAATCCGGCCACATCATGCTTTCGGACTTCGACTTGTCGAAGCAGTCCGATCCCGGCGGAGCACCCACGATGATGTACGCATCCTCCCGATCGTCTGGTGGCATTACGTCGAATCCGAACAACAACAACTTGCCCACAATCGACACTAAGTCGTGTATCGCCAACTTCCGCACGAACTCTTTCGTAGGAACAGAAGAGTACATCGCGCCGGAAGTGATTAAGGGTTGCGGTCACACGAGTGCGGTCGATTGGTGGACGTTGGGGATTCTGATCTACGAGATGCTTTTCGGCACGACGCCTTTCAAGGGCAAGAACAGGAACGCCACCTTCTCCAACATCCTCAGGGACGAGGTGCCCTTCCCCGAAGGAAACGGGTCCCCAAGCATCTCCAAGTAAGCCCCCACCCTGCAACATCATTTCTTGCGCTCCCGCTAACACCCCGCTCCCCAGCCTTTGCAAATCCCTCATCCGCAAACTCCTCATCAAAGACGAGCTCCGCCGCCTCGGCTCGCGCGCCGGCGCCTCGGACGTCAAATCCCACCCCTTCTTCCGCACCACCTCCTGGGCCCTGCTGCGCCACTCCAAACCCCCAATCATCCCCAACCAGGGCCGCGGCATCGACACCCTCAACTTCCGCAACGTCAAGGAGTCCCAGAGCGTCGACCTCGGCTCCGGCGGCGGCACCAACAAGGGCTTCGGCATGAGCGCCAGCAAGATGAAGGGCGTCCCGCTCGACTCCGGGCTCGCGACGCCCGGCGGCGAAATCGCGGATCCGTTCGAGGAGTTCAACAGCGTCACGCTGCATCATGACGGCGACGATGCGCCGCACCACCACCATCCGCCTGATGCGCACGGGGGCCACGTCGGCGAGGCGAGATGATCTGAGTCGGGGTGATTCGAAGGGCGCCGGAGTCCTTGTTCTTTTTTTCGGACGGGGGAGTTGCGAACTTGCATTACGGCGCCGAATTCTTAGAGTCGGGAGGCTATATGATTGAACGACACAATCCTTTTATTTTAAGTTTCTTACGCAGCAGCGGACTGTAAGCGAGCGGAACGTTGGACGGGATGGAGATGCCGTGTGCGATTCCCCGTGTGGGAGTGATGCGTGGGCCACTCCGGGGGAAAAGTTGTACATACGATGTCTTAACTACGCTGTCTTGGTCGGTTACATTCTCTTGTAATATGTTGCTTGTAAGATCCTCTGACATCGGTCGAAAGGTCGCAGTGTTCTTACGCCACCGGCAAGAAAAAGGGCACGCACTTTGCACCCAATCGCGATATCTCATTTCTGCTAAAATAGTGGATGCCACATCTTGGGGTACGGTAGCAAATGTCAAAAGGAGAGTTCAGCAATCTGGTCATGTACTCATTGATACGGTGTAGACGTCTATATTTTGACCATCCCCGTCTGGCCAGCAGGTCAAAGACACACTTAGTCAATCTTGATGCAAAGCTTGCCAAAGTGCTTCTGGTCCCACATGTACTGGTAAGCCTCCTTGGTCTGGTCCAGCGAAAACACCTTCTCGTCCACCACGGGCTTGATGTCGTTCGCCTCGACCGCGCGGTTCATCTCCTCGAACTGCATCCTGTTGCCGACCAGCACGCCGCGCACCGTGCAGATGTTGTTCAGGCACTCCAGGAACGTCGGCTGCTCCTCGCCCTTGGCGCCACCGAGGAAGCCAATAATGCTAATCACGCCGTCGATGCTGATGGCCTTCAAGCTCTGCGCCATCGTGTTCGGCCCGCCGACCTCGAGGATGTGCTGCACGCCGCGCCCGCCGGGCGTCAGCTTCTTCGCGGCCTCGCCCCAGTTCGGCTCGGTCTTGTAGTTAATCACGTGGTCCGCGCCGAGCGCCTTGAGCTTCTCGCCCTTCTCGCTGCTCGACGTGGTGGCGATGACTTTCGCGCCGGCGGCTTTGGCAAACTGCACGGCGAACATGCTGACGCCGCCCGTGCCCTGCGTCAGCACCCAGTCGCCGGGCTTGAGCGCGCGGCTCTCGAGCCCGTACAGCCCGTTCCACGCCGTCAGGCCGGCGCAGGTGAGCGTGCTGCCCTGCAGGAAGTCGAGGTTGGCCGGCATGCGCACGAGGCCTTGCTCGTCGTACGCGCCGTACTGGCGCAGGGCGCCGTCGATCGTGCCGCCCACGCCGGTCGTGACGCTGTACCCGTCCAGGGAGCCGGCGAGGTGCGCTTGGTTGAAGAGGGTCAGGACTTTGTCGCCTTTGGCGAAGCGGGTTACGCCGGACCCGACGGCTTCGACGGTGCCGGCGCCGTCGGAGGCGGGCACTACGTTGGGGGATTGCGCGAAGGGGTAGAAGCCTTTGACGATGGCCAGGTCGCGGTAGTTGAGGGAGGCGCCGTGGACTGGGTGTTGTTAGCGTCTGATTTTGGCTCTTGTGTATTTTGCGTAATCATATAGTAGGACTTACACTTGACCAGGACGTCCTTCTCGCCGATCTGAGGAATGGGGGCGTCGGTGGCGAGCTTGAGGCCGTCAAAGCCGTTGGTGTCGGCGACGGTCCATTGCTTCATGGTGGAAGGCATGCTTGTAAGTATGATATGGTAGGTCAATCAATGACGAATGATGCAATTCTGCTATGCGATGATATGGAATTGTATGGATGAGAAATGGTAAATATGTTGTAGGAGCAAATGCACGCTGTAAACAATATAGTATTTCACTCACCAAGGTCAAGCGAAGCTCGACGCTGTGACGTTTAAAATCCGGGCCTTGCCTTGAGCATTTCTAATCCAATGGCAGCGACCTCGGGCTTCCCTGGGCATTTGTCTAAGGGACCCGCAGGCCGGCGGTGGGTGGAGATGACGTTAATTCGGTACTTGGAGCAGCAGGGGAGATGGACATCCAGCCAGCCTGAAAACTGCCGAAGTCCCAGATGTGCGACGCTGGCGGCGGAAACTCGGACTTGTGTGCTGTGCTTATTTGCTGCGAAGATGCCCTTGCATGAAGGATCGCAGCTTACATGTCGGGTCTGAGCTCAGCAGTGATGTGAAATGATAAGCAAATGAGAAGTGAATGCGCAATTCATCGATCAATTGAAGAGCTAAAAATTTGGAGTCCTGAGACCCCCATTTTATCCTTTTCTGTTTCCCATTTCCGAGACGTTCAATCATAACCATGTCAATCACACAAAATCAAAGCAATCAAAAAAGTCGGTGCAAGCACCAACACCATGGCCACCGGGGCCAGGTAAGAAGGGAAGAGAGCCGAGCATAAAACTCAATGTACACCCAAAAGAGGTTTTCAAGCACCGACAGTGCCAGCATCGCATCCACTGACGCCCTGAGACCAGCCAGTCAGCCTGTTCGCAATGTCGCTGCAGTAGCAGTGAGTGGCGACACCGAGACCGAGGTTGCCGGAGGAATCGACAGAGCCCGAGTTGTACATGCGAGCGGCCCTGTAGAAGTTCTGCACACCCTCACCGCCGGCTTTACCAAGCAGCTGCTTGAGACCGTCGCCAGATGCAGTACCTGCGACACCATCCTCGATCATCTGGTGAATCTCGGTCTTGGGGCAAGGGTTCTGCACGTTCGAGCCGTCATTGCAGGAGCCTTCGCCCTGGTGGGATTGGAACAGGCCAGGGTTGGCGTGCGAGTAGCTGGTTGTCGGGGCGCGCGAGCAGCCGTTGGACTCCTGCATCATGATCACGAAGATGAAGGCTTTGCCGACGCCGGTGGAGGCTGCGACGTCTTCGATCGACGACTTGATGTCCGCGAGCTCTTGGTCGGAGTTGTCGGCTTGGCTGAAGGCGTTGGAGCACGAGGACTTCATGATGCCTTGGTTGATCTCCCAGAGATTGTCGAAAGAGAGCCACTGGTCTTCGCTGGGCCAGCCGGCTGCAGAGGATCCGTCGCCTTTGTATGTCTTGATGTAGCTTCCGCCTTGGCTTTGGCTCCCCCCGCCGCCACCTGAGGTCGGCGCCGGAGCGGAGCTGCCGTAAGACGAAGTCTGTTCGGCGGTAGAAGAGGCAGTGGTCTCGGATGAGGTAGGCGCGGCCGAAGTAGGCTCAGCAGAAGATGTAGGGCTGTCGGCCGGTGAGGACGGCTGCGCAGTAGTCTCAGTGGTGGGAGCGGAGTATGTCGGCTGTGGGTTAGCAGACGGGGCGGGCACCGATGGGCCGGCATCAGAGGAAGGCAATCCACCAGAAGAGGTGGTCGTCATCAAGGTAGGAATGGGTGATCCGTAAGTGGGACGACCCTGCCATGGTCTGTCAGCGGGAGCTTTTGTGGGATTGG
Organism: Cladosporium halotolerans; assembly: GCF_011745625.1. Taxonomy (NCBI): domain Eukaryota; kingdom Fungi; phylum Ascomycota; class Dothideomycetes; order Cladosporiales; family Cladosporiaceae; genus Cladosporium; species Cladosporium halotolerans. Next base: position 25,130 of record NW_027191459.1, read on the forward strand.
CGGCAATGGAAAGCTTGGAATCGCTGGAGTCTGAGCTGACCAATGATTCAGAAGTACTCAATGGAGGAGCAGGAGGGGATTGAGGGGAGTCTCCGGACGGGGCGTTGGACGACGGCTGGGCAGCAGAACCAGAGCCGCATTGACCGAAATCGGATTGGCATCCAGCACCGCAGTGGTATTCAGAGTTGCCGCACCAGCCATTGGGACTATTGACTGTCAGCAAAAATAATCGATGCCACTAATGCATTCAATGAATTCCATACCCGCAGCAGAAACCGGCAGCGCAAGGAGCACCACTCCAGGTTCCGCAAGAGCCATCATAGGAGACCGAGCGACCAGCGATGGAGTTCTCGACATCCGGGTGAGCGAGGTGTTTATTGGCATGAGCAATGCGATGACCGTGAGAGCGGTCACGTCCAGCGTGAGGAATGGCCGAAGCCAGAGCCACCAGTGCAACGACTGAGAGCTATATTCATGTGAGCGCCAGCACATAGAATTGCACGAGGCTCGAGGAGTCTACCTTGATGGAGAAGTGCATCCTTGCGACGATGGACCTTGGCGAGTTTATCGTGGAAGGCGTCTGTGGTTTTGTAGTAAGTGTATTGTGAGGAGGTATTCAATGAGCGTGGGCACTCTGTCAAAGAGTGTTTGAAAGTCGGTGGTCAAGGAATGTAGTCGAAGGTCGACAGAGAAGGAGGGATAGTGTCGTGTGCACAAGTGGATGAGAGCACAGGCAGACAATAGTAAAAGAACGGCAGGTTAATGACAGGTCGGGCCAGATGCAACCCACTCACAACAAACGGTGAAAACGGAAGGAGCCACGTCAGGGAAGGAGCGACGGAGGAGGGAGATGGAGTGAAGTGTGAAGGCCCCTCGTGAGGGATTTTATACATGTCATGCTGCTAGTACCAGATGCTCCGCGTCCGGTGATGGGGTATAGACTCAGTACCTACTCCGTCGAATCAGCAAAGGAAGATGTCAAAAGTGCGGTCTCACGCTTTCAGCCTGCCGTCGCTCGTTTGCAGAGCGCCATGTCTTGGCAGCTGATTGGTCGCCGCAGTGGAGGGCTCCTAGCGGGAAGCCGCAGGGGCACGACGCCACGCGCGGAACATGCACGAAACGTACCTGATGATTCAAACTCTTTCGCTAGGTCGTACAGTAGGAAGTCCAGCAGTACCGCGTGCATCTCGGCTTCGGCTCCGGGGTGGTCGGCTCCAATTTGCCGCCGGATCAGCTCGACAGCCCATATACTACAGCCGCGGAGTTGAAGCTCCCAGCTCTCGCCTGATTTCAGCTCCTCCAGCCTGCGCAAACGACCCTCCACGGGCGGCGCGAACGTGAGAACACCGAGGTTGTACAACATCTGGGGAACCCGGTAATCTGGACTCAGAGTGTCACTATAACTTGTCATGCAGCAGTCGGTGGCACAAAGGGATACTTACCAGCGAACATCGTAAGGTGGCCGATGTCGTAGAACTCGCCGAAGCTTTTGCCGTTAAATGCCGCCCATAAGTCCGCCACGAATATCTGTGCGCGCTTGAGGAAGCGCACCTTGCGACCTTCGAACCGGCCTTCGTCTCGGAAGCAAGGAAAGTGTTTTGCTAGCAAGTTGACCAGCTTACCAGCTGAGTGGTCGGCTTCATCTATGAGGCGTATGACGGTCATGTCAGGCGGGTCCTGAGCTTCGGTATGTTTCAAAGCCGGCGGCCGTTCATTGGACTTGTGGTTGACATGCGTCGACTGGTCATCTACCTGGACCGCATGCTCGGCCGGAGTGTGTACCTGAGATTCTGACGTCGCTGGCGTGAACTCTCCATTCGCAGAGTTTTGGCCCACGGAGACTGAGCCAAAGATGTGCACACCTTCTTTCTCACCCATGTCTGCATCTTTGACAGATTGTGAAGAAACTAGGCTGTTGGAGTCGTCATTTTCATCTGAAGTCATGCCACCGCCTTCCTCATCGCGAAAAGTCTGATCGATCAGCTGAGCATTGGTCATCATTGGAACCCATGAAACTTACCTCGTGAAGGACATCTCCTGCCTCTTTCAGCACTGCGACCCTCTGTTCAAGCAAAGGAATAGACTCGTCCGTCGCGCCGGCAAACACCTTTGCTACTGTAGCCTGCAAATCCGCATTACTCCGCCAAAACCTCGGCGTCGTAATGGGAATGCCATCGTCAAGGCCCCTCCTCAAGCACGCAACCAGACTATTATATCCAGTCCACAGCTTCCCGCGATACTCTACCTGATACCGCTCCTCCGCCGACTTTTCGGACCAGAACGAGAAGTTCAGCAAATCCATCGTGAACACAAAGTTCACCAGCCCTACCTCATCCACGTCCACACCTAACTTCGGGTGCAGCTCGTGCTCGCTCCACGTCTCCGTAGAGTACTTGCGCTCGCACATGGCTTTGTACAAGCTCGCCGCGGCGTCACGCGTACCGTACATCGACAGCGCGACGTCGATGGCGTTATGCGCGATAAACTCGGCATCTTTGAGCACACCTGCGCGGCCATCAGCAAGGCTGTCTCCGATTTCGGGCAGGGTACTTTGGGACGTCGCGGCGGCGGCGCTGGTCACAAGGGGGCGTGGCACAGAGCGCGTGTCCGAACAATGTAACGAAGACAAAGGGACTTCCACTGCATGAGCCTTACCTGTATCGCTGGACACTGCATCTGGGGCTTTGTTCGAGAAGCCCAGGCTTTCCCTCAGTAGAGCGATTAGTTCGTGGTCGACGTCGGGATCATCCATGATGTTCGTCTTGATATTTTGCTTCTGATGCGCCCGCTATTGGTGCGCGGGTTTTGCCCTACCGATTCTGTCCTAGCAGCATGCAGGTACTAGAGAGGTGAGGAGGGACTTTTGTGTAAAGATGGGGGAAGCGAGCGAATGGGCGACGCAAGGAAGTTGATGTTGCAGCTGTGGCGCATGAGAGCTTGCGGTTGCTTGGCGGGGAAGAAAGGGGAACTTCGCTGGCAGCTGTTTGCGAGTACAGCGTTTACCACCATCATTGAATGGATCAAAAGCCGTGATCGAGCATGCTTCATCTTTTGTTGTTCGAGCATGCCCCAATTCCTTTGCGTGGATATGCAATTGAACGGGAGCTTTGACTCGTGCCGCTTGCTGCTGGCGAGCGATTTATTACTGGTCGCTTCAACACAGCATCTTTGCGCGCCGCAGATACGATAATGTTGGGCTGGAAAAGGTGACATCAGCAAATCACTATCTCTTCCGTAGCCATACGCCATCTATTTGGGCAGCAGCCCGAGACCTTGGAGCAACGGTAGGTACAGAGGCTTTCTAGACCAAACGCTTATTACAAAGAGCAGGTTACCTTGGTTCTGGGCGGTAAGTTCTCAATTTCCCTCCAAAGAAGAGCATACGAGCTTATTTTGTGGCTCTCAATGGTGGCAGAAGTGATTCCGATGCGGTTGGCTGACAGCTCATCAGATCGTCCATGTTCACTGCAAAATAGCAATTCTGGGAATGGTTTCACTACGTATGCTTGCTTTCACCGAAGAACGTAAGACTTGCTCACTGCCGGGCATGGATTCATAATTTCAAAATCTATTCCTTAAGAGAATCTCTCGGACTTTCCTCAACCCCGTACAACTTGAGATGTTCAGTACTTCGATGCAGGTAGGGTCGCGTTGTGAGCGAAAGGGGCGCAGGCTCTATGCCACGTCTATCCCGCCGGTCTTGTATACGGGTAGCGAGTGCTCTCTTACCCTTTGCGTGGTATCGTTTACAGCATTCGAGATATGAAAAGCGCGTCTTACTCACAGCTGGAAGCTTCTACGGACCTACCTCAGCACCTTCTCTCGGAAGCCCCATCAGGAAGCAGTCACGAACTCCTGGAGAGGAAGAATGCCCTGGATTATATCGACAGCACACTAAGCTCTCGCAAATCAACCACGTCGCAGCGTCGACTCCCTGGGGCATCAGACGCCTATACTTATCCAGTCACTGCCGAGACATGCAGCCCGAGCACAAAGGCTTTTATCAGATTCGCCTCTCGACAATGGAAGTCCCGCTGGCCTTGCGCCATACGAGCGCGAAGGAGACGCCAACTTCACAGCTACGCCAGCACTTACTATTCACTATCGGCTTCAACATGGCCACCTTAGGCTGCAAGTGCGCCGGCACGCTGGTGGCCGTCCTTCACAGTCCTCACAGCGGGCTTATGACGCTTATGGTGTCGTCCTGCGCCGTATCAGATCACCTTCCAACGATAGACGTAAAACCACCCTCTGGTCTCCGACGCTGCTTCTTGAGAGAACTTCCAGCTTGGTCAACGAACGCTTATTGACTTGCAACGAGCAAGACACCGGCCGCAGCATCTTCTTTCTGAGCGACAAGGAAGTAGGACGAGCAAACTACCAACATTCTCCAACCACCGACAGTTTGAGCCATGTCTTACCCTGACAATACGGAGTTTCTAGACATGGACGAGCTCTTCCAGCTCTCGCCCGACCCTTTGCAGAATGACACCGCTGGTTCGATAGATCCGGTCGACAACGACAACGACTTTCTCATGCCCTACGTGCCAGATTCACGTTCTCTCGAAGACGCTATCGCCAACAGCGGCTTTACCGACGGAACCTTCAACGCCGATGCGTTCTACTCGCAGACCAACTGGGATGCAGTGCCAGACTACCTTGCCCCCGCCTCATATGCCAACTTCGACTTGGCCAGCGCTCTGAGGCCTCCTGTCCCCAACGATGAGGACGAGTTCTCCATCGACCCGGGCCTTGCGTTCGCGGTTGAGGACCAGCACAACAACCTCCCTGATCTTGATTTCAGCGGCCCTGATGCCGATCCCTTCGCCAAACTCGACGCTTTGGGTGCTGCTAATGGTGTTACTGCCAATACCATGAACCAGATCGACCCGTCCTTCTTCCCTGGCCTCGCCCTGACTCCTGGCGTTCAGAACCATCCTTCTGAGGCTGAGGGTACCAATGACCAGAACGCGCTTGCTGCCCATAATCTCGATCCACGGCTCGGCCTCACATTCAACTGGTCCCCAAACGATTGGAGAGCGACGGCAAGTTACATCGACTGCATTTTGTCGAAACCTTCGATTGCTAACATTCCCAAGCCCCCTCCAGAGCAGCCAGCAGCTCCTAATGTTCCCCATCAGAATTCTCTACAGTCTGATGTGAATATTGAGGGCCAGGCACCGGCAGTGAAGAACAAACCCAAGCCTCAGGCATCACATGCGTCCCCGGCGGCATTCACTGTCAATGCAGCTATTTCAACGGACGGGACTGCACCTTCCGCTTCACAGGTCACGACCCACAGACGTACCAACCGGAGAACCCCAAACAAAACTACCACCCCAACATTGCCCTCTCCAATGAAGACCATCACTTCCCGCAAGGGCCAGAAGTCCAGCAGCGATGTCGCCACACCATCTCCTGCTGACGACTTCGCGTCCTCCACGACCACCAGGCGCACCCCTCCCGCCCCAGCCAAGAAGCGCGTCAACAAGTCCAAGAACCTCCCTCCCAGAACCCAAATCTACACCAAAAAACTCCTGATCCGCGACCTCGCCACCGCCACCCACTACGCAGTGAAGTACACGCAGCTGACCGTCGCGAACGACGACCGCGACCTCGTCGCCGCCGACCCGAGTTTCTGGATCACGACCCTCGCCAAGGCCTTCGACGCGCCCTTCAAGGAACTCCCCGAGGATCCCGTCAACCGCACCCCCGCCCGCCTCGCCGAGTGGACCCGCTGGCAGACGGAGCACGAGGATAAGACCTGGGCACTGCTCGCGGAGCACGACGACCCGCGCCTGATGGCGCAGTCCTGCGCGCGCATCTTCTTCGAGCAGGTGCTCGAGGCGCACGAGCCTGGCCGCGGGCTGAAGGAGGTCGCGAAGACGATTGCCAACGGCGGAGCGGACTTGAACATGACGTGCTCGCAGCGTCTCGCGGCTGCCATTGGGGCGCTGGGCAATTTCACGATTGCGCGTTATGATCTGCTCAAGTTGGAGCGCTTGGATGCGCTGGCTGCGAGTCCGGACGGTTTTGTGTCGAGGAAGGTCTCCAACATGTGGTTGAATTTCAAGAGGAAGGACCCAGGGAAGGCCGCTGGAGAGAAGGGCAATAAGCGCGCGGCTCCTGCGGTGGAATCTGACGATGATGAGGATGGCCCGGGTGCTGGTGGTGACACCGCCACTACCGAGTCTCCTATGAAGAAGGTGAAGACGGAGGGGAATGCTACCCCGAAGAGCCGCAGAAAGAAGTGAGAGGTTGCCACTACTACTCACGGTCCAGCGGACGATTTCCTTGTGTTCACAGAGGTGCGAAACGAATCGCCTGCATCAGCGGCGTGCTTGGATTGATTTCTTTTGTCGATTGCATTGCGAAGGCGCTGGTGCATAGCGTCTAGAGAGGTCTTGAAGCACGAACAGCCCAGCGCCGACCAGGGAGAGGTTGCTTCGCCTTATTGGCGAGGGAATGACTCGAGAATGCTGTGACACTACCTCAGTTTGATTATTAAAATGCTTTTCCTACATCTATGTTTACCGTTCTCCAGTTCTCCCTTGCTGTGCCAATAATACCTGACCGTGTTGACGAATCACATTCAAAACAGTAGCACGTTCGCGCTTTTACCGCCGGACAGCAATGACACTCGGGGATGCTCGGGCAACTCAATGCAAACGACTGGAAAAAGCATCTCCAAAGCTCCAAAACCTGGGACAGCGCACGACTTCACGGACCCTTTCAACTGTCTTACATTTCTGCCAGCCATATCACCGGAAGTACCAGAAGCCCTTATCGCTTCCTCTCTGGCTCAGAGCGCGATAATCCTTTGAGCATGGATCAGGCGCCTCCACGGAGATCGACGCATCGAGAAGGAGACGAGACTAGGAGTGGTTCCGTAGCTCCGGTGCTGAGGACCTGGCGGACATCGCCAATGCCCATGGAGCCACGACCTAGAGTTTTCTACTCAGACTCAGAAACGCCTCGGCGCCGTGGCTGCCTGCGGTCGCATCTGTCAACGGACACCGAGCCGTGCTCCTGGGTGATCCTTCACAGATGCCGAATGCATGAGATCGTGCATTCTGTACAACGCCGGGCGTGCAGCAAGATATTCGCCGAGACATTTTCTCAATATCATCTTCTTTTCTTTTCTTTCCAACGCACGCATTGGCTGTCGATAGTCAGGCCCTAGCCCTGCGAGGTCGAGGCCCGGTCACAGCACTTGCCGGGACTAGTGGGCAATCGTCAGGTGCGAGCGTTGGGTGCTCGCGTGGGACGGGCCCTAATGGCCAAGGCACAAGCGAATGAGAGGGCATGGGGCCCTCGGAGGCGGACAAGCAAATGCAGGGAGAACCGAACGAGCATGGCACTGAATCCTACAAGCCGTGCACAGGCGTTCGTCTCACGTTGCGCCCTGTTCCGCCGTTCGCCTAGGAGATAAGACCATTCGTGACACTCTGCGACCGCGCATACACCGCGCCGCGAGAGAGCGCCAGCTTGGTGCCGTGGCCGATACTGCTAGGGTTGGCGACTGCGGCGGCGAGGTTGGCGTGGTTGATTGCTGCAGCACATGGGAATAGCGCGCAGGACCTGCCCACACAGGCAGCGCGCCGCGCAGAACGAGGCGCTGTCAGCCGGCGCCTCGGCAGCTTTCTGTGCGTCCTTATCGCCCGCCAGCTGCCACACGCCATGCCACGCCACTCTACTTGTACTCCATCCCCGTCCCTGCCTATACGAGCTACATGTTTTCTTATTGAGCCTCCTCTGCGCTGCCCGCCCACACCCTGTCCTGCCCCTGCGTGCGATTTTCCTCGAATCTCCCTTATCTTCGCCAATAATTGCGCCGTACCCACCTCTCCCCGGATTGCCGCCATGGAGTCAGGCCAGCGCTAAAACCACCGCACGCCTCGCCGTCTGAACATCATCCGGGACCCCCATTGCGCTGCCCTGTCCGGCAGACTGCTAGCCGCTGCACATCGTCCGAACTGGTTGTCCCCTCTGCGCTGCTGGTGCGGCAGCTCCACCCGCACCGATGGCCGTCAGGTTAGACCTCCCCACCAGCACTCTATTTCACGTCCATCAGCCCTAGCGGTTGCCGACACACCATTCCTCAATGCCACGATGAGGCGGTCGGTAGTTTCATTTGCGCTCGCTGACACGGCCGGTGACAGAACGATCAAGGATGCCACCAAGGCGCTGCAAAGCCACTTCTGCGCCGCCAAGCCTCCGCCTTCGTTGCCCACCGAGGCCCGGCGCATGCTGCAGCACTTCACGGATCAACACGACGGCCAACTGAGCGACGAGAACTCCTTCCGCGCGAACCAGGATCTCAAGCATTTCTGGGAGCGGTATGTCGGCGACAGTCCGCAGAGGCTGGGCGCTTTCGCAGGCGTGCTGAAGGAGCTGAGGCCTGCAATCACTGCCGATCCAGAGCTATGGGAATGGTGGCGAAAAGCTATCAGGCCGGTCGTGGCTTCTACAGGCTACCGCAAGCAAGCTCTGGACGATGCGCAGGATTTCCTCATCGGGGCAATGGTCCATCGTGATGAGGAAGTAGGCAGCGACGGCCATTCTGATCTATCAAATCGGCTTTGCAGTGAGCTTTTCGGCATTTACATCGCACGAACGCGAGAAGTCTCCGACGATGATGCTCTAGTTGCCCCGGAGAACGCGCAGATCGCTCAGCAGGTGGAAAGTGTTCTGATTGCTTTTGGAAAAAAGAAGACCAAAGACTTCTTCCGCAATATCGACGATCTTGTCCGCACCGCCAGCTGCCGTGTTCAGGCCCTCAATCTCCTCGGCAATTTCCTCAGGACACAAGCACCACATACTTACACGGCAATTGATACGCCACTCGTGGAAGATATCTTGAAATGCCTGATGAACGACACGTCGACAACTGTTTTATCAGTCGCGTTGACTTGCTTGGTGATGCTATTACCTCACATCCCTGGGCCAGTCGCTGTGCATTTACCACGACTCTGCCTCATCTACAGCAGACTTTTGTGCTGGGAGAGATTTAGTCCACTGAGTACAGAAGCACAGCGCGATCTTGTGACAGACGATCGCATTGATCCGGACTCTGACGATGAACGAAATATCGGCGACGTCGGAATCGACCCTTCATGGGAAGTTCTCAGACCCGACGCGGGTGTTGTGGAAACCACGGTTCCTGAACTGCTGAGCTACTTCACCTACCTCTACGGACTATATCCTTTGAACTTCATGAGCTACGTCCGCAAGCCTCGCAAATACCTGAAGAATCTCGATTTCCCTGGTTCAGACGACTTCGATCTCGACCAAGCAGTGATCCGCAGCCGGACAGATCAGTACAGAGAAGTCCACCTAATGCACTCCAACTTTTATAATCTCACGCCGGAAGAGGAGCTCTCAGATTCAAAGTGGAGCAAAATGGAGCCTGCAGATGTCGTCGCTGATTGCAATGCACTGTACAGTAACAAAAGGATTCTACTCGCCAGCCCTGGTCCGCCGCCGACTGCAAAACTACCAGATTTACCGCCTTTCCCTCCGCTCAGTGTCCAAACCGGACCATCGCACCCATCAGGCAGCACACAAATTTCCCCAGTCGCTAGCCAGACCAGCCTGCGTTCTGGTGTGAGCTGGCGTGAAGCTAACATGGGTTCCCTTTCGGCACATAACCCGGAAGCGGACAGCCCAACAATGGGACCGCAAGGGTCAGACGATGAGGGAGCAGGTGACCAGCTGCGCATCCCGAGTAGGTCTGGCCCCGCCAGCAAGCGGACATCTTTGAACGTCGACGATCCCACTGATGCTGGTAATTCATCATCTATTCGTACGAAAGACAAGGGCGAGGTCCCTCAAACAAACCTGGCATATTTGCAGCGCGAGATCACATTGCTGCGCAACGATCTCAATTTCGAACGATGGCACAAAGCCCAGTATTCGCAGCATATCGGCCAGCTGTCTCGCAAGAACGTCAAAGATGCCACAGCCGAAGCCGAGACTCTCAATCTCATCAACGCGAATCGTGCCCTCAAGAAGCAGCTTGAGCACATCCGCAGCGCACGCGAGGCCACTCTCAAGGATTCTGCTTTGACGAGAAAGCAAGCCAACAACATGGAGTCGCACATGCTGGACCGTCTTCGCAGCATGAAGAAGGAGCAGGAGACTTGGATGACGGAAGCTGCTGAGCTCAAACGACTCCGGGCAGAGACTAAGCAATTCCGTGAGCTCCTTGTGGCCTGCGAAGCTCGAGAGCTTAACAAATCCCATGAGCTGGAGCTCCTGCAAAGAGACATGGCCCAGCTGCAGAACGTGCAAGAGCAGCTCCGAGAAGCCGGCAGACGCATGCGCGAGTACGAGTACCGCGAGTTCGAGTTCGAGCGCGCAAAACGAGAAGCAGAGATCCTGCAGAACGAAAAAGAAACGCTCCAGATGAAGCTCACGCGCAGACAGCAAGACTCCGAGCGCCTGAAGCACGCATACACAAACCGCATCGCCGAGCTCGAATCCCAAATCGACTCTGTGCCTGACTTTTCCCCAACCCGCGCCGTCTCGCAAACCTCCCAAGACACGCAAATGGCCATCCAGCGCGCCGTTGCCGACAGCCAGGCGAAGCTCGCACAGCTCAAGAAAGCCCACTCCCGCCTCCTGGAGAAATACACCGACCTCGAACTCGAGTACCAGTCCGTCAAGGCCCAGCTCGACGCCCTGCACGGCGGCTCCCCCCACAACGGCGAATCCCACACTTTCTACCACGACGCCGACCTCTCCTTCCCGGACCGCCCGGGCTCCGGCGGCGCCCTGACCGCCGCCGACAGCGGCTACGACACTTTCAGCGAGTACCAGCACCCGGCCTCGGACCCCACGAGCCGCCGCTTCCAGGCCCCGCCCATCGTCGCGTCGCGCGGGCCAAACATTGGCAGCTTGCCCTCGCCGCAGGGAGGCGTGCCGGCGTGGAAGGCGCCTGTGAGCAGAGGGGATAGCATGCGCAGCGGCAGCACGGCGGCCCCGGGTTCAGGCCCGGTCGTGACGTACAACCAGACGACGCCGCTGGGCGACGACGAGCAGTCGCAGCGCGCGAAGAGCGTTTCGAAGAGCGGGTTTAGTGACGCCAGCAGTGATATGTCGGGCGGGAAGAGGAAGGACAAGATCACGCCGGATAGCGAGGTGAGGTATTACGGGAGGGGTGAGTAATCAAACTTCTGTATCAGCGGAAACTGCAAGTACTGACGAGTGATCGAACAGGCGGCGCGCAAAACATCAAGCTGAAGAACAAGGAGAAGAAGCCGAGCGACGACGGGTCGTCGGACAAGGCGAAAGGGAAGGGCGGGTTTAGGGGTTTCAAGGGGTTCATGTGATGTTTTGGCCCGATCTGACCTCTCACGCCGTAATCCAAAAGTACTTTAGTAATTTTATCTCCCAATGGCTGAAGAAGTCTGGATGCCATGTGGGTCGATCTTTCATGCCGCCCCTTTCGACGAAGTCGATTCACATTTCCGTTGCGTGACGAAGTTGTCTCACACGATACGTCTTGTCCCGGAGGGTCTGCTGTCATGCGGATGCAAACGGAACTGACCCAGCAAAGAGGCGGCGACTAACGATCATACTGAGAAACCAAGAGCCGCAAAGTAGAGGGTAATAGAAGGTTGTTTTACAAATGTAGTAAGGTATCGTACATCGAACGTTGCGACGGCTCTTCGCGCGTTCGCATGCTTCCCGCTCCAAAAACGCCATCCTCCGTCCATTCGCTATGCTGTACAAGATGGCGAAAAAATAGAAAGTACACCCATTTTCCGTCCCGAAAATCAAACGCCCGCTCCTCACTGTACTGAATCCCTTTTTAAGGGATGGATCTATCCCGTTTTCCTCCCCTTTCTCGTTATCCTTACTCCTATCTTCCGCGCCGTCTATGAATATTTTCTTGTGCATGGTGTCGACGATCAGACCCTTTAGTGGAAGAAGTACTTGCTCTGGCGCAGCCTCTTGACGTCGAAGTCGCCCTTAGCCGGGACTTCGGGGAAGGTGAGCGGCAGCCAGACGTAAAGCTTGCGGTCATAGGTCTTGCCGGAGCGCGAGGTCGTCCTGCCCTTAACGCGCGACTTGGACTTCGCCTCCGCGTCGCCGGCCTCGTCGACGACGTCTTCGGCCGCGTTGGGCTCGGCGGCAGAGACCTCGTCGTGGGCCGCGTCCAGGTCCTTTGGACTCACGCCCACGGCGTCGGCGTCCTCGGGCAGCTCGCCGAGCTTCTGGCCGCCCATGTCAGGGGAGGGCGTGAAGGCCGTGGCGTCGCCGCCGCTGAGCCAGATGGTGGCGGGAGTGACCATGGCCTCGCCCTTGGCGCGCTCGGCGGGGTCCTCGCTGGCGATCAGGCGCATGCGTTCGCGCTCGAGACCGACCTCGGAGGTCTCGCCGACGCGACTCTTCGTGTCCTTGCGGAAGGCGATGATCTTTCGGCCGACCTCGCTGTTGGCGACCACGGAGGCGAGGTACATGTGGTCCTTGTAGCGCGTGACGAACTCCTCGCGCAGGCGGCCGATGATGTCCTCGCTGTGCATGGCGACGAAAGCATCACGGAGGACGACGCTCATCTTCTCAATGTCGCCCGCGTGCGTCCAGAAGGAGTCGTGGACGGAGGCGAAGGTAAGACCGATTTCGTTGCACTTCAGCGCGCTGAGCATCATGTGTGTTGCGTCAAGGGAGTGAATGAAGTTGGGAGGGAAGGCTTGCAGCTGCTTGCGCTTGCTCACCGGGTCCCAGACTTGCGGCTCCTGCAGTGTGATCTTCTGCATGTTGGTCATAACAGTGCGAGAAGAGCCCGATCGATAGGGTTGCACCACAGGAATACGAAGAGGCGTAGTCCAGGTGACGCTCGACTTGAAGAGGGGCTTCGCGTTGGTCAAATGAGCTTTATCCTCAATCGATGTCCCTCCAGACGACGTAGCCTTCTTCTCGGCCTTTATCTCTTGTTCTGCAAGCATCTTGTCTCTCCTTCGCTGGATCACCTTCTTGCCTTTGGTCCCAGCAGCCTTCATATCCACCTGTGTCTGGACGTCTGCTGTAAGCTGCTCAACCTGCTCGGGACTTAAGGAGGTAGAAATGCGATCCGCGCATGTACCGAGCCAAACCTGAATTGCCTGCGCGCCCTTGAACATGGAGCCCAGCGACTTGAAGATTTTGGTGGCAATGTATTGCGACATATTGCCAGGGTTGACTTCACCATGGGAACGAAGATTAGGGAATATGTCCACGATCTGCTTCTTGACTTGGGCTCTCGCGCCAAAGAAGGTCACACCGTACACGTTGGTCATGACGGGTTGCTTGACGACCTTACGCGAAATGTTTCCCTGTAGCATTTTGGCAACAGGGTCTCCAGCAGCAGCGTCGCATTCGACTTCTTCTTTCACCGCATTCGCGACCGCAGTGTAGATATCTGCGGGACGGTCGCCTGGCTCCAAGTTGACCTGTGCGGCACCAGCTTTATCGCCACCAAGAGCAGCGTAATGTTGTAGGCCGTTGCATGTACCGTCCTGGTGGGTTGGAAGGTGTGAGACATACTTTGTTGGGTCCGGAGAATCCAAGGCGGCGGTAAGCTCGTAGCAGGCCGCGAGTGTTTGCCACGCGTCTTCAGATTCCAGCCACCAGCGACGGCCGTTCAGAGGGTTCTTGACCGAATCGTAAATGTCGTCCAGGTGTTGCATCGTAAAATCCTCGCGCTCTTGCAGACTTGCTTTGTCGTAGCCGGCAACGTTGGCCAGGTGGATTTTGAGCCATCTCAGCCCTACCTCACCAAGCTCCTTGCCCTCTCCGAACATCATGAGACCCCTCGCGTTGTCGGCGCCCATGTGATTCAGATATGGAGGAATGGGGTACGCGCGACCGCGGAAGTCCATGTTGTGAGGGAAGTAAAGGGTTTCGTTCGCGAACGCCCTCGCGATCTCCAGTTGAAAATTCTGGAAGCAGCGTTGTGAGTGCACTCCCGTCTTCTTGTTCTCCAACTCACGAATTTCATTCAGCCATATACGTCGGGGACCTGGATCTGTGGAGGGTTCTGGCTCTTCTGGCATCTCGTATGTCGGATTCATGGGCGCAAAGTTGGCGATGCTCTCGCCCGAGTTCCAAGCTTCGATCTGAACCTTGAGAACATGGTGGTTGAGTTTCCACGGCACCCGGCCGAGAGCCGTCAGGCCTGCATAGATCTGTTTCGTGTCGCCTTTGGACTCAGCCGCCATGAAGTAGTCTTTCCCACTCTTATCACCAATGGGAATTCTCATGATAGGTGTAGGGTATTGCAAGTATCCGCCTTCGCTCCAGCTGGTCCACGGCCTCGGTTCCACGATCATTGGCATGCGCTTGGCAATCAGCGATCCTAGCGGCTCATGTTCTAATCTTTTCTGGAGATCAGGATGCGGCATGACCATGCCGACCCGTTTTCCCATCGTGAACTTCATGGTATGCAGAAATGCTGGTTGCATCTGAGTGACCTTCTCTCTGGTTCGAGGATGCTCTCTCGTAACAGGGAACTGTGCAGTTTCAACAAGCTTGGAAATAAGCATTGCGCCCAACTTGGCTTTGGTGTCGAGAGGCCAAGACAGAAACGGTTTGATGGCCTTCACGTCCTGGGGCCGGCTTGGTTTTGAATCAGGTGTCGTTGTCGTGTTGTGATCTTTGCCCATAGCATGATCGGCGTTTTGGGGCGAAGCAGCTGCCTTTGCCTTGCGGCGCTGACGAGCTTTGTTAAGCCTCGCCTGTTTGGCTGCGTCAATGGCACACTCCTGCTCAATTGCTTTTCCGAGTCCCATGACAAGCGACGCAAGTTTCGTATCTGGGCAATAGATATCGGTGTCTCGGTCCTTGCCTTTCGTCATTGCGGTCATGGAAAACAGAATGGTGTTGGCGGCCACCTTGCGCAAAGGCAATAGCTCCAGGTAGGGCGCATAAGTGACACGATCGGAGTGACCGGTGACGTTGGTGGTGCTAGCCAATATCTTCTTGCACTCCTCCAATTCTTTCTCCAGTACCGGCAAAAGCGCAGAGTACCACTGCCACATGAGCGCGCCAAGAGGCTTCGTCTGCATAGCGGTAGAAATGCCGAGTTTTCTCAGCTCGTTGTCCTCCTTCCGCCACCTCTCAAGAGCAATGTCCACAGAGGTCTCCTCCATGATGCGCTGCCTTTCGTATGCGCGCAAGCGTTGCGCTTCGGGAGACGCAGTCGAAGGTAGGGCGGGAAGCCGAGTCCAGGCTTCCAAAGATTTCTTGATGTCATCCAGACCCGACCCCTTTTGGTCAGTCCGCGCCACAGACGGGAGGTCCTCTATTACGATCTTGTCAAGCCTCTGCAGCTGTGTCATATCCATCTCTTCGGTTTCGGTTACCTCGGGTTCTTCCATTTCTACTTCCTCGTAAAATTCCGAAGTGGCGGCTCCGAGGATAGTGAACTCATTATCGTCATAATCCTCAGAAGACAGCACCTCATCGTAAGTTTCATCCCCGAGCTTGCTGGCCATTTGAGCATATCTACGGATCGCCCTGTCCCTCTGGGATCCTTGTAGGCCACGAATAGCAGCCCTGACCATGACGACCAGAATCTTCGCATCAGGTTGTATTCCGTTCGAATTGACCTCCACCTCGAACCACTTCTGCATCTTGCGCTGAAACTTGGGGCGTTCTGCTGTGGATGAAGCCGCCAAGTGGCGCAAGAGTTCTTCCAGGTATGCGGTATGCGCATGCAAAACTTCGGGCGAATTAAGCGGACTTTGCTCAGCCAGCCTCCGAATGATGTTCTCAGCCCTGCTCATGCGACCGACTCGCAGCGTCGTGTATAGATGTTGCAGCAATTCCATAGAAGTACCGACTATGCCGTTCTGAATCTTGATCAAAGGATCTGCCGTCTTAACGGTGTTGTTGATGATGACCGGGTCGGAATAAGGTCGTAGGTTCGCCATGCTGGGCTCTGAAGGATTCTTGGTGTCCCAAGGGATGTTCGGATCTTGCGCGGGGCTCCGGAAAGCATTAAGAGGAGCACCATTGGGTTGATACTCATGTTCTTGTCGGGAGATGGTCTGGTCCGTCGAAGTGGCTAAATGCCGCACGTGTGCCCTTGCCTGCTGCGAGGCTTTCGAGTCGCTCCGTCGTCGGGCGCGTGGCGAAGGCTGTGTCGATGCTGGCGAGTGCGTGGCGCTCCATCTCAACTGCGCCGGGGCGAGCCATGGCAGACTGAGCTGTGCAAAGGAGGAGGCAAGAAGTCTGGATGTATGACGCTGCTGTCTCCGGCCAGCAGATCGAACGAGCATCATCGCGGTCCTGTGTATTAGGGGTATAGAAGGGCGGGTAACGGCGAGGCGCGTCGCATAGACTACACGCCGGATGCCGCACGTAACAACAAGAAGGAAGGAATGGCGTAAAGCGTTGGCGGATGAAAACGAAAAGCGAAGCTGGGAGCACACGACCTCGCGCGAAAGTTCACTCTCAGGGAGCGAGCAGACCCAGCTTCGAGAAGACTTGGCGGAAGCGGGCCGCGGCAGGAAGCGTTAGAAAGGGGAGGCATGGAAACCTTAAATTTGCCACCATTGCTGCTCGATCCGGTTCTACGCATACTAGACGCATCTTGCTGATGCCCGAGCTTCGTCATCAGCCAAAGCATTCAGATGCACAGGATTTGTTATCACAGAAATATTGACCCATTGGCGCCATTCCAGGATATTTGAAGGAAGGGCTTATTCGGCGATGTCACGATCTATCATAAGACCTCTGAAATGAATAACACTCTTCGCATCGTTCATTCGAACAAGCCACCTGTACTTTCAAATACTCAAATCTCACTCTTTCGAATTTACCAAAGCCGTCTCAATTTCAGTCATGTTCTACCAGTACAACCTTCCCGGAAGTCGCCCCGCTCACTGATAAATCGGGACGACCGTCGTCCGCCTCACGCAGACGCTCCCGGACACCGATCCATAGCGCGTAGAAAGCGACGACTTATCATGATGACATCCGTTCGCATGCTTGCAGGGCTTAGTGATCGTCACAGTCTCCGGCTGTGTGTGGTGACAGCGTGTGGAGTCGGCGCACACATGCGTCGTTTTTGTATAGATTATTGGCGGAACCGTTGTTGAGGTCGTCGAGTTAGAAGAGGACGGAGTGCTTGACGGAGTCGAAGTCGAAATTGATGTCGAACTTGAGCTACTCGATGAGGCTGTTGAGCTAGGAAACGGACTGCTGGACGATGTGCTCGAGGTTGAGGACGTGCTGCTTGACGATGTACTGGAACCTGGTGGGATGCTAGAGCTGGACGATGAGGAACTTGTCGTTGCCGTAGAGACAGAAGAAGTGGTCGATGTTGTGCTGCTGCTAGAAGTCGTCGAAGAGCTCGTTGAAGTCACAGGGACAGTTGATGAAGATGAAGATGATGACGTCGTCGTCGTTGTGGTCGTTGTCGTTATCGGGATCGAGGAAGAGTCGGAGCTGAAGCTAGACGAGGTGGTACTCGTAGTGACTGTCGAGGAGCTGCTGCTTAAAGGAGAGGAAGAAGAGGATGTGCTAGAGCTCAAGGTGGTGGTGGTTGTAGTGATGGTAGTAGTCGTCGTCGTTGTGGTAGTCGCCCTCGTCGTTGTCGTCGGAGGTGGGGTTTCCGTAACGGATGATGAGGAGCTCGTTGTTGTCCTGGAAGACAGTTAGTGCATGTGCCGTGGGTAATTTAGAACAGCAGTCGCACGTTGTAGTCGTGGTGTCTATCGACGTTGTCCTTCAAATTGGTCAGCCAACTTTTAATCAAATGTCAAATGGACATTGTTACGTCGTGGAAGTCGTGGTCGTGCTCGTCGTTGTTCTTCAGGAAATCAAAGGTTAGCAAATCATGACCACTGTTAGTGCTACCGGACAATGTCTTACGTCGTGGTGCTTGAACTTGTGGTTGTCGTTGTTGTGCTCGTTGTTTCTTCCGGATACTGGGGCGGCACTTCCTCGCTGCTCGAGCTGCTCGTAGTGGTGGTAGTGGTGGTAGTGGTGCTTCAGCGTTGTGAGTGAGAGCAACCATAACGCCGCATTTTCACGATGCTGCACTTACGTAGTTTCATCCGGATACTGTGGCGGTACTTCATCACTGGTGGTGCTGCTCGTTATCTCGGTGCTCGTCGAGGGAGTGGTCCTTTGCTAATGTCAGGGCATAATCTAGCGTGATGGAGGGGGGCTCTCACGTCGTAGTGGTCTCACCCGGGTATGCCGCCGGCGGTGGATCAGCTCTAACAGCGATGACGATGTCGTCCGCAGGCTCGTAACTTGTAGCCACTTCAGAGAAGTAGCAGAAGCCGTCGGCAAAGTAAACCGATCCGCAATATAGTGAGGTATCGCATTCTGTCAGACAATCGGACAATGATGGCGCAGACCTACTATAGTAGGCAGGACCGTACGGTTTTAAGTTGCATGAAAAGGCGTAAACCTCCCCAGATTGATCGGCCAGGGTCGTGCCATTGCCACCAATTTCCGCAATGTCATCACAATCTTCTGGTATTACACTGGCGGTCGGGACTGAGCTCTCGCTACTCGTTGCTGCTGATGTTTCTGATGTTTCCGATGCTGCTGGTGTCGTTTCCGATGTCGTTGATGCTTCCGACGTCGTTGACGTTTCTGATGTCGTTGACGTCGTTGGAGTTGCTAATGATGTTGATGTTTCTGACGGTGTTGATGTTTCTGATGGTGTTGATGTTTCTGATGGTGTTGATGTTTCCGATTGCGTCGTACTTCACCAAGTCAGAAGGTCGCTAACAATTTCACAAGCCCTTGAAAGGGGTGGAAAGACTTACATCGTCGTCGCTGTCTCAGACTCAGAAGCGCTGATAAGGAAAGGTCAGCAGATATCATCTCCCTGCTACTGGATCAAAGTGCTCACCTGCTTGACGTCGAGGTAAGCATCGTTAAAGTGGTCTGATACATCTGTCAGCAAACTCATCCTATTTGCGGAAAGCTGCATTTTCCTGAGAAATTTTCACTTGCCGTCGTGTTAGGGGCGTTGGCGGGGCAGTAATAGATTCCCATAGCAGCAAAGCCACCACACATCTGGGTCCTATTTCCGTTGCAAGCAAACTCCGGGTCTGAACACGTGATGAGAATGTCGCCCGCGGCCGTGTTGCCTGAGGCCAGTTGGTGAGGCGGCTGGATAGCGTTGTCGCAATAGCATTCTGAGCCGTACTCGACGCCTGCGTACGTGAAGCCGCGGCCCAAGCAGACCGATACACAGAGATCGATCGTCATGAGGTTGCGGTCGAGATTGTCATTCCTACTATCCAGAGCGCGGGGAGGCCCGTCATCGTCATAGCAGCCTACCCAATTGCATCCACTGACCACCAAGGGAGTAGCTAGGGGCGCTGCTGTATAGCTGGGCATCCTTGTGCTAGTCATGGACCCTCCGGGCATATGCTGGTTCGGGGCGCAATTTCCGCCTTCGCAAAGTGGCTGTGTGGTCGTGTAGACTGTAGTGACACCGGCCAAGTCGGTGGTTGTCACCGGAAACTCCGTCGTGCCGGTCGTCAATGGGCCATATTGCGTAGGCCCGGTGCTCGTGTACTCTGTGACGCCTCCAGTCGAGTCGGTTGTCGCGACTCTAGTCAGCGGAGCACGAGCGATACCATTGAACGTACACGGAGATTCCTGGGGTTTGGGAGAGAATCTTGGGCCGTCAATCTGATACATGCTCAACCGGAAGTAGCCTCCACACCTGTCCGTCGAATCGGCGCAACAGGAGTAGCATTCTGTAGAGAATCTGAAGTCAGCGTTGGTAGCGCAACGGAAGCCTTTGGTCTCAGCTAGAGATCAGGGACCTCTTTTTCCTAGGACATACTGAGACCTTGTTAGCACGGCCACAACACTCATCTATTTAATCAATCTTACCCGCCTTGACAATCGGCCAGTTGGGCGTTATTCTCTATCTCATTGCCGCAATAGCCTGCGTCGGTGTCAGTCGATCACCAACACTATCTCATGGTAAACACTCACACTCGTTTCCGTACTCGAGACCAAAATATGTGTATCCCTGGCAGAACGCGGAGCATTTCTCGATCGATCCCACGTTGGTGTTTGAGGAATTTCCCTGCAAGGTCCTTGAGTCTACATTGTCTCTGTAACAGCCGATGTAGATGTAATCGCCGTATTTCGGCTGGATGTAGGAATCGATGATGTACTGAAAGGCCGTCGCATATGGATCGTATGCGGTCGATGTTTGGCCAGCTTTCGCGTACTGCAAGACAGTCATCAGCGGATATGTGCTGGCCATGTAGACAAGGCTGTGCGCACAAATCCAAGCGTCCCGAATCCGCCGCAAAGCTCAGTGTTGTCGCCTTTGCAGGCGAAATCCGGATCGAAGCAGGTCAATGCAGACTCCGTGTTGACTTGCCGAGAATCGCCGTTCAAAAAGTCACCGCAATAGCCTTGAGGTCAAGGTCAGTATCTTACTGGCCGTTCAACAATTTCCATGTGTCCACTCACATTCGGATCCAAACTCTACGCCGAAGAAGTTGTAGCCTTGACACTAATCGTCCGGAATCAGCACTGTGCATGAAGTGTAACCCCGACGCCTGTTGCGCTGACGAACGAAAGGCCATGACGCCACGAAACGTACTGAGACGTGTCAGCACACTTCATCGCATAATCAATGATCATGTATCTTACCAAATTGAGCGCACACTTCAACAGTGACATTGACCTCGGGAGGGAGCATGGCATCAGATAAGGCGCGGCCCCCATTCGAGAGCTCTCTATAACAGCCGATCCATGAGAAGCCTGTTGCAAAAGAGCAATATGTCAATGCACCTGCCAGCTTTCGGAACGATGGAGTCGACTGCAAAGCTTACCGTAACCCGGGTCGAGGATAGTCCGTGGTCCGTTGCTGCCATCGGGTTGTTGACGCCGTTCATGACTATCTTGTCGTATCGCCGGAACATAGTCCGGACTTAGCATCTCCCATCCTGCCAAAACACGATGAGCAAAGTAGGCAGTTATGAGAACCCACACGGGAAAGAATGTCCTGCTGGCCATGGTGCCAGCTGCTTGCAATATTGAACGACTGTGTATCTCCACGCTGGTCTAGAGGACGAGATAAGAGAAAACAGGCATATAGGGAGTGTTGTTGCTGAGTGCAGGGCGTTGCATGGGACGGGGCGATATTGCATTCCTCGTCCCGAAGAGACGGGAGAGCAATGATCAACGCCATACTTCACATAGATGCGAAGTACGGCCAACTGTGAAGATGTGTTCAGATCACGAAATCATCGACATGTATCTTAATCGCTCCTAGAAAGACCGGCACATCAATTCCGTAATCGAGATCGCCGAGAGATCAAGAATGCAGGCAAACGCTGAGTAGCTGGAGCCATGCAATGCTTGTCATGATGAAGCCAGGGATTGCCCAGGCCACACGGCAAAAAGAACCATGTTGTCGGGTCACAGAGCAACGGGGTGATACCCACGGTCACAATATGGGCAAGAATGGCAAAAAAGAAAGGTCTGATCATGCTTTGATAGGAATAGCCGAAGGTGGGGCTCGAACCCACGACCTTGAGGTTGATCTCTTGAACTGATACCAACTACCGTGTCATGGTAGATGATGGTCATAAGAGCCACACGCTCTACCGATTGAGCTACCCCGGCAAGGGTAATGATTGATGAAGGGAGGAGAGGGTCACGCGTATAAGAATCGTGCGCTAAATCTTTTTTCCGACCAAAATCGGCTGAAAAATGAATTTGTGAAGCAATTCACTTCCAAATTACGTGCCTTCCTATTTCGTGGAAATCGCTCACCCACGTCGCGCGTCGAAAGTCTGTAAGTTGGGAGTGATCGGGTTGGCCATGTTTATCGTATGGTTCAGCCTCGACTGTACAGCATCGATAGCCACCGAGATACCTCGATTGGAAGCCCTTGTGCATGGGTATTTGATGTCCAGCGAAGAAAAAAAAATTCTGCCTTCAGGTCGAAGTACAATCGGCGGCCTGGTCACGATCCTACTTCTACCGCTATCATTCTCGGTCAAGTATACTATTGTGTGTTGTCTCGTGCAGTGTTGTGTTTGGTGGTCTACCACCGCCGAAGCGGAATGGAACAATTTCATAGAAATTGACGACGTGCAATGACGACGACCGATCAATGCCAAAGTACGCATGAAGAATTTCCATCGCATCTCGTCGAAAGTAATGCACCTCCCAGCGAGCATCGCCAGAACACCAATCCACGTTGCTGCAGAGAAGTAATTCCCACAAGCCAACCCCAACCCTTACCCTAACAACCCCACCGGCGCACCACCGCCGCCGACTGCCACCTCCTCGAGCCGATCATTGATATTCTGCCGCACAAGACCCACAGGCAGAATTCATCATCTCCCTGCACGGTTCTCCTCCAGACGACCTCGCAAGCACAGACGCCGCTCGGCAAGATCTCCCCGACCGCGACGGCGCTCCGATTCCGAAAGTCGCTTGCTGAGTAAACCAGACGTGGCAAGCGTGGCAGGGCTTCGTTCACCGACTGGGGAGCTAGGGACGGCTAGGTCGCTGATGGGGTCATGGATAGTTTTTTGCCCTAGTTCTTTTTTTCGCTGAGTCAAAGGCAGATGTGGAATGTCTGTGGTGTCGCTTTTGTACACGGGACTTGAGAGTCATTGCCACTGTAGAGGCGACTTTCACATATTGACGTGGGCCGGCGCTTCGTGCGACGGGGAGTTGAAGTGGTCGCGCGACCGACTGGAGGCATGACATTGACAAAGTTTGAAGTCAAATTCGAAGCGCAATTGATGCTCGGTGAGCTTTCAATCTATTCGCTACAGGTAATCCAACACAGCCTGATGCTCTATCCAAGTCCTGTGCACCTCGTTTCCCATGCCTCTCTCCCGCCGCACGTCCTGTTGAGCGGGATCACCCCGTTCCAGCGCCAAAGACGTGTGCTCTATGACAGTACACCGTTGCGTGGGCATAATGAGCCCAGCGTAGCACGTACTGCCAGTCTGGCTACCCCGAGTCATCTCGCCTTGCCGACACCATTGGTGCTTTTGATCGTCGCCAATGCACCACCATCCACAAGACAGCTAGCAGATTGCTTAGCCGGATGGGCGCTTCATAAGTTGAATTGGCGTTCTACCGTCCGAGTGAATACTGTCGATGTCCGCGTCCGTTGAGGTTATTGATGTAGATCGTATAGATCGTAGAGTCGTGAATCATTCTGATCGTGATAAATGTCGCAACCGGTCAACCAGCGCCGGTGCGATGCTGCGTCTCAGAAATAAGGTTGGCCAGTCGCTCACGCCTTGTTCTTGCGCAGAGAGAAAGCACGCAAGCGTGTCTTCACAGGAGTTGCTGTTGTCTGCGAAGACGGCGATGAAGGCCTTCCGCTTGAAGACTGACTGCTGTCGCTCGCGGTCGAGATGCTGCCCGACGATGCTGACCGTCTGCGAGTCTCGTCGATTGTCGCCTCAAGACTCACGTTGGCGTTTGAGTAAGGTGTGTCGCATGTGTCGAGGATCTCGACGAATTTGGAGGACGACATGGTCGTGTGTGATGATGTGGTATCCGTGCTTTATCGCGGTGTCGATAGACGAGATTGTAGTAACAGATCTGATCGCAAAATGGTGTAGGGCTTTTTGAGGTTGACAGGGACTTGAGTAGAGGCAGGGATTGAAACACCTCCCAGCCAGAGGCGGGACACGAGGGGTAGGAATATGAATGATCGCCACGAAACGCGCAAGTAGGTGGGCGTCAGAGGGCTCGCATACAACAAACCCTTCTGGCGTTTGCGCATAGCCTCCACACCCACGTCAGAGCCGAACCCACAGGGTCCGGCGCCGCGCGGAGACTATCTTTGCCCTGGGCGAGACCCGAGGCCGCACGATATTCGGCTCGACTTGCTAGCTTTCCTTAGTCCTGTCGCTCCGTCGCTCACTCTCCTCTCTCGAGGCGGTGATCGAAGGGGCTGCTCGCTGCAGGCTGCGGCAAGACAAAATGTGACCGGTCGCGCGCGAGTCCAGACCTGTGCAGATTGCAGACGTCTGGCGCAAATGGGTGAGGCGGCAGGATTGCGGCGGGCGCTCTGCACCGTGCTGCACACGTGGTTGGTGCTGGGCGGTGGCACAGCCGTTCTTCCTCCTCGGCGTGAGGGAAGGCCGCGGAGAGGGGAGGGTGGAAAGGATGTTCCAGACCTGCATAAGACTGCGCGGAGCAATCTCATAGTGTCTTGCGTAGATCATGGCGACGCGCCATGTGCCGTACCTGTGCCGCCCTTGCGTCTGTCGCATGTCGGTTCTGTTTCGGGCCATGTCGACCGTGGCTCGCACATCCATTTCGAGCGTCTCCGGAACATGCAGCCTGGCTCGACTGCGGTACTGGGTGCAGAGGGCGAGCCAGCCAGCGCACAGCCGATAGTGGCAAAGACGCAGTCGGCCGACACACGCCGGTACGCGACGTATCCGACCGCGGCAACAATACACGACTTTGTCATTGAGTTGGTGGCGGTGCCGCCTGGCTACCACGGCTGCAGGCACACACTTTCCACGCTCGCGTCGCGTCGCCAGTCGTCGAGTGTTTGTTGCGCGGCGGCGAGGCTGATGCAGCCATCCGCCGCCTTCCATCCGCTGGACGCGAGCCGGCCTTCCATGCGCCGGGAAGTCAGCATGGCATTGCGAACGACGCGCTCAGCACCGTAAACAAAGCAGGCCAAGTCACGACTCTCACTGCCGTCTATCCCGACGGCCTCCCGGCTCACCGCAAAAGCTTCAGCGCCGCATCCGGCGGAGGCTCAAAGTCAGCGTTGGTATACTTTGCAGCTGTGGGTTTCCCGCACGCTCGTGACCTGCAAATTGCAGAGGGACGTCACGCGCCTATCGAACTTCATGGAGGCATCGAGCTTTTCGAGCTTCTCGGGCTAGTTTATATGCAGAGGGGGATCAGCTATGCTGCTATTGCTTGATATATGATGAGCGATATGGCCTTTTTCAGAAGCAGATGATCTTGTCGGACGGTGCGCCGGTGTTAGCGTCGCTACTGTCAGCCCGTTCATGACTCTCTATGTTTGCAGACTCTGGAGCTCGCTGTCAGTAGGTAGCCGATGGCGTGATACAGTACCTAGGTATGCCTCGGCTTGAGAGCGTACAGCAGGATTCCAGAAGCCTATTGTGAAGAGCGTGAGCGAACCACCCGGAGATCTCCCATGGTCGGAAATCGGATGACAGAATGAGTCGCGAGAATTTCACTAATCTTGACCGCTGCACAAAGTACGGGGGCATGTATTCACATATATTTGACGTGAGGATATCTGCTGACCCCGACGCAACTTCAATCACGTGTTGATGACGAGACTTGCGAAATTGGTGCTCTTCGGCGCTCATAGTCAAGCGAGGTGAATTAGTGGCAAGGTTATGCGGCTGTCGAGGAAGCGTACAATTTTAATGGACACCTCATGCTTCAATGGTGCTGCCGGTGCGATGACATTGCATGTCGAAGGGGTGGTGTGCGAAGAATCATCATGTTGTTGCTTTATATTTACGTTAGATGGCAAAGTCGTCATCAATTTCAAGCTTGAGCTTGACCAAGCTGAGTGGCGCAGCGGAAGCGTAAGTTCACTCTCCGAGTTCGAATCTCATCTGAACCAATTCTAACAACCACATAGGCGCCGGGCTCATAACCCGGAGGGCAATGGATCGAAACCATTCTCAGCTACATTTCTTTTTGTTTTTTTGGCCCCTTCTACTTTCTACGTTTCATGCAAGCCCTCCTACGAAGGATTTATTGTTGATTTTTTTTGTATCCTCTAGCAAAGTTTCTCCGTTGCGCCAACGATCTCAAGACATTCATAATCAGACATTCATTACATGTAAACAGGGCTATAGAAAGGCAAGCCACATGACCAGTGAGAGCGGATATACTTGCAATTTCATGGAATCCTCTATACCAATAATCAAAAGGCCTTTGGTGAGATTGCAGCTACCAAGGCGTAGTCTATTGTCTAGAAACTATTGCACCGTACACATACCAGCATCCCCAGAAGTATCGCTCTCCTCGTCAGCGACAGCCACGCCACCACTCGCGTTCAATCTCGCAGCGATATACGCCGTCCGAAGTCTAGTTCCAATCTCAACCCAGTGCGCGTTCCCAAAATCCCCTTCGTAATCCACAAGCAGCTCGAGCAAATCATCCCGCGTCGCCTCCTCTTCCGCCGCCATGTACGCGGCCACCAGACACAGCGGAATGTGACTCGCGCCCAAAGGTCTGGACGACGAGGCTTCGCGCGCGAGCGAGACGGCGTCGCAGCAGAAGCGCACGCTGTCTGCGGTCAGGGAGAAATCTGAAGGATCGAGCACGGAGAGGACGGCGTTGCAGGTGATGCAGATGCCGAGGAGGAGGCTTCGGGCTACTTGGAGCAGGGGCTTCATTTTCCGCGCGAGCGCGGTTGCTGACGGATCTGGGCTGGAGGACGCGAGGTCGGAGAACGTGGCTTGCCGCGCCATGACCTCCTCGCTGTCGAGGCAGGCGCAGTAGTACAGGCTTTCGATCTCGAGGAGGTTTGCGCGCGGTGCTCGGAGGAGGTCGGGGAAGCCCGCGAGGGTTTCTAATGTGATTGTGTTGCGTGGGAGGCCGTCGGTTGGTGGGCCAAAGGGGACCTTCCCGTTTTGGGGTTTGGCGGGACCACTGTGGATTGAGAGGTTTGCGCGATACCACGGGTGCAGTTTGATGGTGGGGTCGAAGATTGATTCCAGGATCTGATCAATGTGTGAGGTTTTCGGAAGAGTACATGTATAGATCAATGTGCACTCACCACCACCATACACATGGAGGTCAGCACCTGGTGCTCGAAGCCTTCGCCCAATTGATGTACGGGGAACTTGCCGGCGACGGCATTGAGGACTTGAGCAACGGCTTTGCCATGGCGTATCATCTCATCTCCGGGCTTTGCAATCCAATTCTACGTATCCAATCAACGACCTGTTCAAAGTAAAGCTGATGGACAACATACCTGGCAAATAAGCACAAAATAGATGGCGCAAAGTAGTTCCACGATCTGGTCTTTGTTGGGTGAGCTCAAGGACTTCCTGAGCACTCGCAAGGCACGCCCATACTGGGCTAGAGCTTCATAAGAAGGCTGTCGGTTGTACACTGCGGGATAGGTGCATATCAGAGCCGATGCAGATGCATCAAGAGCCGGATGAGCACCCAGACGTTTAGGGATCTCGCCTAAAAAAACGCCGTAGCAAGATAGATCAAACCTGGGATCTTTGACGCCCAGACCAGTGACAAAAGAGCCGATGAGGAGCGTTGCCTCATTTGAAGGTGGTGGCGATGGCTTGAACAGCTTCGCGACACCCTTCCCTTCTGGCGATCTCCGCTCTCTCTTGACGACAGTCCCCTCTTCGATCTGTACGAACTTGAATCGACGCTGTCCGCTTCCCAGACAGGTAAGGCCTAGCCGTTTGCATCGCGCACAGGAAGGCTGCTGCCCATCGCACTAATAAGCGAAGCTTTAGTAAAAGGTGTCGTGGCACTCCACTCGAGACGGCAGCCTGACCTTCTTCTTCTGCTTGCGACAGGCGTCACAACCACGGCCCGATGGCACACCGGGCATTCTACTGCGCTGCGTGCTACCGCAATGGGGCACCAAGACGGCGTGTGAGATGCATGTGTACCATGGAGGAGTACTTCGAATCTTACATTATTGAGACCGAAGGTGTCTGGGGTACAAAGCGGTGCGGCTGAGAGCTGAGTGCTCGCGTTCGTCAAGGGTCCACTAATTGCGACAATACTGGCCAAGGTCCATACCCAAAGGACCAGGTAGCGCCAAGAGCGGCGCAAGCGACCTCTTTGGGCATGAGTGGGTCGAAGGAATACAGCACCACCTCATGGCCGCGCTTGGGAACGTCATTGGACCCATCTAATTTTTCGCCTTATGTATGGCACACCGACCGATGATTCTACCACAGCCACAATCGACTTGACATGCCACAGGCACTAGAAGAATGTGACCACAGCGAGTAGGATCAGTGTACGCACGATGAGAAGCAATCTAACACATTTCGAACTTGACAATGGATCAAAACCTTTAATAAAGACTATGCTACGTATCAAGCCACTGGAAATTCATTCAGCGTCTCGTTACTGTATCACACCCTCAGGCCGCCGCCGCCGCCTCGCCACTGCCCGCCGCCATCTCCCACGGACCCATATCAGGCTTACACCGGGACCCAACATTCGGCAGCACGCCGTCCTTGAAATAAGCCTGCAGATGCCTAGCAACACACTTCGAAGGCGAGACCGCCAATCCGTGTCCATAGCCACTGTGCGCCAGCACCATGCTGCCCTTGAACCCCGCGCTCGCAGCATACGCATTCGCGATCGGAGTGACGGGGTCGAACTCGCCGTTGACGTACAGGATCGGGTGCTTCGTCGTCGCGTCGAAGTCGCCCGTGTACCGCTCTTTCGCGTCCATCCGCCAGCGCGCGGATGGCCAGAGGCTCACGTACTGCGCGCTCCAAGAGCTGACGCGCGACTGGCGCTCGACTTGCGGGAGGTACTCTGCGCTGCTGTTCGTGCGCCACAGGGCGTCGCTGCCGCGGATGCCCATGACGGCCCAAGTTGCGCCGAGGTTGTAGGGTTCTATGGCGGTGGTGGTGTTGAGGAGGGGGGAAGCTGTGCTCGATCCGTTCAGGACGCCTGTGAGGAAGTCTGCGAGCAATGGCCAGGTTGCGGGATAGTAGAGAGGGCCGAACACTGCGCTTGTGCTGCCGCTGTAGAGCTGCCAGGCGAGATTGCTTGAATTTGCGCTTTGCGCGAATGGGTCGAGGTAGTCGTTCAGCGGCTCGAGCATGTCGTTGATGGAAGTTGCGTTGGTGAACTGCGCCAGCGAGCAGTTCGGTTTGTTCGCCAGGCATTCGTCCAGGAAGCCCTCGACGGCTTTGTCTGCGTCGCGGAGGAAGTCTCCGTAATGCCCGGCCTGGTAGTCGGTGGGAAGGAGGTTTCCGTCGAGCACCATGCGATCCACTCTGTCCGGGAACATCGCTGCCGCGTAGGATCCGAGGACCGTACCGTATGACCAGCCATAATAGCGGAGCATCCCGTCCTCGCCCAGCGCGTCGACAATGTTCATCATATCGCGCGCGGTGAATGCAGTGCCGATGTACTGGCCGGTCTGGTTCATGGAGGCGTAGCATGCGTCTGCGATGTCGCCGGCAGAGTCCCAGCCGTAGTTGAGAAAGTAGTCCGTGAGGTTCGCGCTGGCGATTCCTGAATAGTCACGCTTACTATGACCTTGAGGTGTCGAAAGCATTAGGGCATCCATCCCGCAATCGAAAGGTAGCGTTTTGCCAGTGCCCCGAGGGTCCCATGACACAAGATTCCATTGCCTGCCGATGTTGGCTGCCATTTGGTCTCCAACGGCAGCGAGATTCTCAACGCCGGTGCCGCCAGGTCCGCCAAAGTTGATCAGTACCGATCCTAGCACAGGCTCTTCCGTTGCGTTGACTTTGAACAAATCTAGCTGGAGTTGTTCTGAGGTTTCATCGGTGTAGTCCAGAGGCACTTCGATATGAGCGCAATCAAAGGTGGATCCTTGCACCTGGTTCAATATTGTGATATTCTGGTTGAGTTCGGGGCAAGCCTGCCAATTGATGCCTCGATTGCCTTGCGACTCTGGTTGCTGAGGCGGCGAGTTTGCTGCCACAATGAAGTCTGCCGCGGCCGAAGCCACAGCAGCGTTGAAGGCGTCGGTAGACATTCTGGGAGAGTGTTGCGAACCGTATTCAGAGGGCTGTGAGAGTTGATGGCAGCTATTGCAGCCATGACAGGCTACAATATATTTGTTTGGCAGCGGCGCATGCTTCTGGATGCAGAAGCCAACATCTGACGTAGCCCAAGCACTGCGCCTTGTAAGGATTATTGAGCCAAGATGCCTCTGCGCACATTAGCAGACCGAAGAAGGATAACTAGCAAATTAACAGAGCCACGATGAAATCCTTCTTGCATCCTATGGGGCTTGGGAGCGCTAGATGCATCCATATAAAGTTAGCGTCTCGTACAGCCCGCATGAAAGCTGGCTCCGCGCCGTGGAGGTGTCTTAGTGCGAGTCATGGGGACGAGGAATGATCACGTGGCACGTCCTGGAGAGAAATGCATGGCTAGCACGAGAGGTGTAAGGTCTCTATGAAATATCGAGGTAGTGTTATGAGTTGATCGTGGCGGGTGGTAGTCTGCCATTGCTGCCATTTGACATAGTCTTTAATTGCATCTTCATGACGCCAGGAATATCCAGAGGGCCAAATAGGATTGGCGTGCGACCTGGAGGGCGTTAGATAGCTAAACCGTCTTACGGTCTGAACTCCGCTTCCCAATTGAATCCACCTATTTCATCGTCCGTATCAGCTGCCAAAACCCGCCCGCGACTCTCTACAATACTCCTCACATCCTGTAGCGCCTCCTCAGCACTCTCATACTCTCCCTTCCATGCCTTGACCAGACACGGACCTAACTGCTCTGTCTGCAACACCGGCCAATCCTCAAACTTGCCTTCCTGCACGGCTAATTGCTGCGCCCTTCTCTCCTCACGAGTCAAGCGGTGCCGATCATCTAACACCACTTTCTCAGCTACAGTCAGCCGACGCCTGCGCTTCGACATCAGTTCGTACACCCAACACGCCCAATCGAAAAGGTCCGTTTTCGGTTGTCCGCACTCATCCACACCAAAAGGTGGATCAACTTGCTGCACATCTGATGGGCCGAAGGGCGAAAGGAGTGCATTCGCTGTCTCCATGTTCCCAGCGGGAATGTCGAGCTCGCGACACGAAGCTCCGACGAAGGCCGCTACTACGATAGATAGGTCCGGCCGCAGCCATATGCATGAGCCTTGTGGCGCGTTGAGCACAATGCCCTTGCCGTGAATGTAGCGGCAAGCTGAGAGATATTGCAGCGCCCAGCGCTGGTGAAGAGCCAGGCGGACATCACGTTTCTCGTCTGCGTGAGGGATATTGTCCCAGGACATGGTTAAAGCCGGGTATTCGATACGGTAGGAAGATTGTGTTGAGCCTAGAAACTTGACCACCCGTTTGCAGCTCGCTTCTCCAGTTTCGAGTCTCTCGTGTATTTTGATCGTATAAGCTAGACGGCGGGCAGGTTCAAGATGCACTGGATGTCGGGCGTCATCCTCATAAATGACTTCTCCTGTTTCAGTCTCGGCTACGAACGAAGCAGGAAAGACCAAGGCGTCACGGCCATTGTTAGCTGGAGCAATACGCCAATCCTCATGCCATTCGTCTAGAAAGTCTGTATCTTCGTCGAAAAGTGCATCCTTGGGAATTGGGCTGCCACTGTAAGGTCGTCTGCGGTCGCTTTCATGATGAATTCGGGGTGAGTCGTATTTGCGCGCATATTCTGCTGCAGCGACTCTCTCGTTTTCTTCACGTGGTGATCTGGAATCGTATCCGAAAATACGAGAGATATATCTGCTCAGCATGGTGTAGTGCGTTGGTTTAGGAGGCTGAGGTCCCCGGCGAAAGTTCGAAGCCGACTTGAGACTGCCCAATTGTAGCAGCAAGCGTCAAGAGGAAAGAGTAATCCTTGCCGAATAAATACATGATTGGCAAGAAAGGAGACGATTGGTTGTTGGTAGAATCTATGTCAGTCTACCTCACGGATGAGAACTGCAGCCATCCTGACAAGTGGAAAGTGAGCCTGACGGAAGTTGACTGGACGCTGATTGGCGCGGCTGCAGCCGGCGCTAGCTCCGGGACACATCCTTCTCACTTGACAAGACCACGTGACGAGACAATTTTTCCGTTCTACGATGGCATGCGCTTGGAGCTCCCATCAGCTGTGAATGGAATCCCGAGGTAGCAGTAGTGAGAAACCATGCTCCTGGCTGATCAAGAACTGTAGAACTCTGATTGGCTACTTGGGGGCTGGCGCTAGCTGCGGGCAGTCTCTGTGATGTATCACACGTCACGTGATCAATTTTAGACAAGGGCTGCTAGTCGATCGTACGGCGTGTTAGAGGATCTGCATGTATTTAAATAGAGCAGAAACATGTATGTTTACTCCCACAAGACACTCGTGTTCCTTTTCATCAGCAGCCTACCATGTTGTCGTCTTATCGACTGGGTTACGTCGCATTGCGATCGGGTTCAGGTCACAACCGCACGACGATATTGATCGGCTATCGTCCCACGCGACTAACACAAGGGTCGACGCTGGGTAGTCGGTAATACTGTGTGAGCCCAGTAGCATACCTGATTGCAGTGAGGATATGGGCACCATCTTCGAAACACTGGCATCTCGAGCAAGTGTCAAATCTCACAAAGTCCTGAGCTGATGTACTACTTGGAGCGCGACAGGGCTCCTGCGATTGACCGCGCGAATTCAAGTTTGGGGACCATTCGAAGATGAGAATACCGATTTCAGGAAAAGGACAATTGCCGACGGGCTTCCACCGCTTCTCGCTTGATGAGGCGGAGATAAGTGCGGAGTCGGAGGCGGGGGTGGAGACGATCAGGGCTAACGGCTCAGGGTTCGGGCTGTCTTTCCACGAGGCACCCACTCACATTTACACTCACACCTTTCCCTTCCAAGTTAAGGTGATCAACCCCAAATGCAACCCCGGTTAAATCTCTCGCCTTTTTGACTTGCCGTGCTGACCAGCCGGCGATTCAACACTCATTGTCCGAGTCCCTCGGCTTCTGACTGGCACCCAAACCTTGAGGCACGTCATAAAGCTCATCCGGCATACCACGAGGAAGTTGTCGACCGCGGTAAACTTTCGACGGTGAATTGGGGAATTGCCATGAGAGCGCGAACTCCACTTCTATCATCCGTGCCCCAGCGACTGTCGGGTTATGTGGTACCGCAGCGGGGTACTATCTTCGCAAAGGTAGGATCTTGACCGGGCCGAGTATTTCTTAGCCGAGCGGTATAAATGTAGGTCCCAGTCTCGATGTGCCCAGTCCGACTTTCTACTATCAAGCAACCAGCGACATGCCTCACGCAAACATGGAGGCAATGAAAGCGGCCGCTATCGGCCTACTTCTTTCTGTCCCATCTGCTGTAGACGCACAACAAGTCTACCTAGCAGCCAATGGCTCCACACCGCGGCCTCAGTGCTCCGAGTGCAGCAGTGGTGAGCCGAGTTACACCTATACGCCTTTCGCCTACAGCATGACATCGACCGTGCGTTATGCGACCTCACGTCCTTCCCCGACCACGACCGCTACCTACGCCCCTCCTCCAGAGAGCCTCGTGTCCCTCATTCCGTCTCAGTCATACACGACATGGGGCAAATGGAATCCA
Organism: Cladosporium halotolerans; assembly: GCF_011745625.1. NCBI lineage: Eukaryota > Fungi > Ascomycota > Dothideomycetes > Cladosporiales > Cladosporiaceae > Cladosporium > Cladosporium halotolerans. Next base: position 58,391 of record NW_027191459.1, read on the forward strand.
ACCGCGAATGCTTCTGCGACAGACGCCAGTGATCCGTACGGCAATGCTGCTTGGACTGCTCTCTGGGTGCATGCCAACCCACCCAATTTTACCCAGGAGGCAACGAGTGCCATCTTCAGCACCACCATCGAGCCGACTCCGATTCCCTCCTCAGAGCTGGTACTGCCCCCGCGTGACTACTTCGGACCGAGTGATTGCTACAACTTCCCTCCGGGTTTCGAGTTTGGTGTGGCCAGCTCCGCGAGCCAGATTGAAGGAGCTACTGCGGAAGAGGGCAAGGCTCCGTCTCTGATGGACATCCTTGTCCAAGATGAAAGGCCCAAAGACTACACTACGAATTAACACTATTATTACTACAAGCAGGATATTGAGCGAGTCGCTGCCATGGGTGTCAAGCATTTCTCATTCAGCATTGCCTGGACTCGAATCCTACCGTTTGCTCTTCCCGGAACGCCGGTGAATCAGCAGGGCATTGATCACTACAACGACGTGATCAATTACATTCTTGAGAAGGGCATGGTTCCAGAGGTCACACTCCTCCATTTCGATACGCCGCTGCAGTTCTTCGGATCCAACTTGACTGCAGCACAGGAGCCACCAGAGATTGGATACGTCAATGGCGCCTACCAAAACGAAACCTTCCCAGACTCTTTTGTGAACTATGCAAAGATCGTGATGAGCCACTACGCGGATCGCGTCCCTGTCTGGTACACCTTCAATGAGCCTCTGCTGTACTCCAACAACGGACAATCGATCTACAACGTCATCAAGTCGCACGCCCGAGTCTCTCACTTTTACAAAGACGAGCTAAAGGGCACCGGCAAGATCGCTCTCAAGTTCAACAACAACTTCGGTGTACCACGCAACCCTGAGAGCGAAGCCGACGTCTACGCCGCAGACCACTTCAACTCCTTCCAACTCGGCCCCTTCTGCAACCCCATCTTCCTCGGCGAAGACTACCCCGAGTCCTACAAGATGACAATCGCCGACTACGTACCCCTCACACAGGAAGACCTCGAGTACATGAACGGCACCGCCGACTTCCTCGGCGTCGACCCCTACACCGCGACCGTCATCGCGCCGCCCGTGCCCGACTCCCAAGAGAGCATCGCCGACTGCGCCGGCAACTCCTCCTCGACCTTCCGCCCCTACTGCGTCAACCAGACGACCACCGACGTCTTTGGCTGGAACATCGGCTACCGCTCGCAGAGCTACGTCTACATCACGCCCACCTATCTGCGCCTGTATCTCAACTATCTGCACAACACGTGGCGCACGCCCGTCGCCATCACCGAGTTCGGCTTCCCCGTCTTCGGCGAGGAGGACAAGCTCAGCCTTACCGACCAGCTCTTCGACTCGCCCCGCAGCCAGTACTACCTGAGCTTCATGAGCGAGGTCCTGAAGGCGATCTGGGAGGATGGCGTCGAGGTCGTTGGCGCCTACGCGTGGTCTTTCGCCGATAACTGGGAGTTTGGCGATTACGCTCAGCACTTCGGTATTCAGACTGTCAACCGCACGACGCAGGAGAGGCGGTACAAGAAGAGTTTCTTCGATTTCGTCGATTTCATGAAGGCTAGGGGTGTGGACTAAGGGCTTGCCTTCAATGCTTGCTAGCTTGTGAGATGAAAGATCATAAAGATGCGAATAGGATGGATAATCACGTGGCGATAGAAATGAAAGTGTGGTACAAACTCAGAACTCTTAAGGTTTCGCTTCATGGCTTCAATCTCACTGAGCGTTCTATCAACTCCCCTTTACGGCACAGATCACGTTGACGCCCCGTTAGCCCGCCCCTCCTCAGCAGCCTTCTTCTCCTCCTTGACCCTCCTCTCCGTCCGCTCACTATACCGATCCGCAAACAGCTCGAAATGCGGCCTCATGACAATCGTATACTTCACAAACTCCTCCATGCAGTCGACGACCCGATCCCGATTCCCCAAAGGCATCAGCCTGCTCCCGCCCTCCGCCTTTACTACATCCGTCCCCGCCTCGCACGCGTCGGTAAACTGCTTGTAGGCCATCGGAACCGATGACTGGTTCGGGATCGCGAACAGGCGCATCCACCGCCCCAGCATCCGCAGCGAGTTGACGGTGTTGAACGACTGCGAGCCGCCGGAGACTTGCGCGATGGCGAGCGTGCGGCCTTGCGTGGGGCGCACGGAGCCGGTGGAGAGCGGGATCCAGTCGATTTGGTTCTTGAAGACGGCGGTCTTTGCGCTTAGAGTTAGCTCGGGGGCAAATCGGGGAGGTGGGGTTGAGGGTGGGACGTACGAGGTTGCCGTGCTGCTCGGGCGAGACCCAGACATGGCCGTCGCTCCAGGTGCTTAGTTGCCGGAGTTCTTGGACTTTGGGGTGGTCTTGCTTCGTGTCGTCTTTTACGGGCAGGTCGGTGGGGTCGAAGACGCGGACGTCGCAGCCTAGGCGATGCAGGATGCGGGAGCATTCGAAGGCGAGGAGGCGGGAGTAGGATCTTGATATGATGAGCTCGTGTTGATGGAAGCATTGGGGGGTGGACGGGCCTTACCTTGAACGCAGACTGCCGTACAAGACAAGGACTTTTATGCGGTTGTGGTTGGTGGCTGTGAGATCTGACTGAACCATGCTTTCGACCGTGTCTAGTTCTAGTTTTGAGACCCAATCGGTGTTGGCAACATCCTCGTCCAGAAGGAATGGTCGGTATTTGCTGCGGATCGTTGCATCGTCCTCGGACTTGGGCACTTGTAGATCAAGTCGACCATTCTTCAGTGGCGTTGTGGACTGTGGCGTAGCCGTGCCATTTAGAGATGATGGCATTGTGCCGCTGTAGGATCGAAGAGTAGCCCTTGCAGTGAAATAAGGTATCGTGAGTGGCGACTGAAATTGTGATACACGCCTGAAAATGCTCGAGCGAGCAACGCAAGTCACCATGTCAAGAGGCCCAAGAATGACTGCAAGGAAAGGAAGATTGTATCGAGATGAAGCTAGGATCTCGTATCCTCGGAGTCGAGTCCATGGTGTTAATACATCTATCTCGAAAGAGATTAGAGATTAGGAGCGAACAGATTACGACGGACGAATGAGGGCGTGGCAGCATGTCGCTGGCATGTCACTGCGCTGGGGCGCTGAATTGCGTCAAAAACGTCGGACGATGGCTAAGCATTCTTCGCTTATTTTCTACAACGTCAGCTCAGGCCTTCACAATGGCAATGTTTATCGGTCATCGATAATCCTCTAGATCATGTTCCGCCAGCAGAATTGCCGATAGGGACTTCAGCATTGGATCAAAGTTCAGCGCGAGCCTCGCTGAGCGGTTTTCTCAACGCTCATGACGTCGTCCGGCCCTCGACGGGTCCTTTGTTGCGCTCCAACCATGGCATTCACTTTAGGCTCCCTCCGCGGACTTCACTGCAATGCGAGTGAAAGAAGTGCCGTGAGTATAAATACATAGACCTCGTTCGCATTTGGTAACAGTCAATCGCTCCGCAACCAACCAACCGAACAACACCACCCAATCAACGGACCAAAAAATAGTTCCCGAATAAGAACACCAACCCAAAGCATCTACAACCCAAAAAACCCAACGCACAAAGCAACCAGTCAAACTCCAGCCAACATGCCCCCAACCCGCATCCACCTCCTCCGCCACGGCCAAGGCCACCACCAACTCCCCCCCACCAGCCAAAACCGCCTCCTCCCCGACCCTGCCCTAACCCCCGCCGGCATCACCAAATGCAAGTCCTTCCACGACCGAATCTTCCCGTACGACCGCATCGCCCTCTCCCTCCTCTGCGCCTCCCCCATGCGCCGCGCAATCCAGACCGCAGCCCTCTGCTTCCCCTCCCCCGCGCCACGCCCTATCATCCTCCTCCCCGACGCGCAGGAAGCGACGGCCCTGCCGTCTGATACTGGGCGGGCCAGGGGCGAGATTGGGAGCGAGTTTGGAGGGGAGGTGGACGCGGGGTTGGTGGGCGAGGGGTGGAATTCGAATGAGGGGGAGTATGCGGAGACGAAGGAGGCGTTGGGGGAGCGGGCGAGGAGGCTGAGGGAGTGGTTTTGGGCGTGCGGAGAAGGGGAGGTGGGCGTCGTGGGGCATGGGATGTTTTGGCATTGGGTTACGGGGGAGGTGGATGAGAGGGGCGAGCAGACTAGTGAGTATCCTTTTCCTTTTTTTTGATTTTGTTTTTTCATGTTGGAATTGGGGAAGGAAAGCCGTGCTGACTTGATCTTTTAGCGCCCCACTGGGAGAACACGGAGTGGCGGACTTATACGCTTGAGAGGGACGCGAAGGGCGAGGTGGTGATGGTTGAGGAGCAAGAGTCGATCGAGAGGCGCCGCCTGCCGAATTGAAAATGAGAATGGGTGTGCGTGTGATTATTACGGAGGCATAGTGCCTTGCTACTGGATTTCATTGGGGCGTCAGGAGCCAGCGCGTCGGGCGGTCCTGGGTCTTCTGGCCTGAAAGCCACGAGAATTGTTCGTGTCGGGTTGATGCAATGGCTCCTCTTCGATCGAAGGGATTCTTCTGAATTGACGCCTTGTTGCGCCTGGCAGCGTCGTCGGGAGCGAATGGTTGCTCTCTGGTATTAGTCTAGATAGCCCTCTAGAATGCGATGACTGCGGTTCACCGGTTTGTCAAAGCCAGCCTCTCTGTCTGCTCGGGGGTCTTTCGCCGCTGTTTCTTCCGTTGCTGAGAGGCCACCCGAGCCCTGCTCTCTGATTGTCCATAGCCATGCTCGAGAAGGGGCAGCCGCCGCTTGACCCGGAGTTGTAGGAGAAGTCGTCTAGTGCATCTTTGTTGCGCCCGAGGCTTGTCTTATTGCTGCCCGCGTATGACGCAGAGTCTGATACGGTTCGCGAGGCCGATGAGTTGAAGCTCTGTGCGTCAAGGTGTGATGGCTTCAGCTGAGGCGAGCCCGTGTTATGTGCGTGTATTACTGGCGACGGGACTGCCGAGGGTGTGTGCAAAGAAGAAGTTTTTGAGCTCGAGCCTATGTTCTCCTCGTTGATGTGCCAGCGCGCAAGGAGATCGTTTTGGATCCAGATAAGCTTGCCCAGAGCTCGGACGATTGAGATGCGGAGTCGGAGGTCGACGGTTGTGTTGGTCAGGATAGCTTCGGTGAAAGCGTCTTGGACAAAGCCCATGCAGATACCAAGGAACATATAGTCGACGTGGAGGGGGTTGCGGCGGCCAGAACCGACATGCATTTCACTGGAAGGAAGTTAGGGCTTATCGAGTATGTTCAGGTGTGGACAGGGACGAACCCAACTTTGTCGAGGTACTCCCACTGCGTAAGAATGTCAGTAAGGCTGGACGACAGCTGCGAGGCTGCAGATACGTACGAATTCTCTCTTGGAAGGATCTTGGTTCAATCTCGTCAAATACCATCGCAAGAAGATCTTGCGGTTCTGAATCGCGGGACTGCCATCTTGAGGCCAGACAGGAGGATTCTCATCGTCTCGGCTATCGCGGGTGGAGAACACGCGAGCGGTGATGTCGTGTTGCAAGAGCTTGCTGTACACGGCGTTGACGATGTCGGGGATGACAAGGCGAACGAGGTCTTGGCCACGCTCGAGAGCGGCGAGGTCACCTGGCCAGCTATGAGTAACGGGAGTGGGTAGCGAGAAACGGTGGCGCGTCATGGACTACCTGGGCCGAATTCTATGAACTCCTTCAGATAGGCGACCCGAGCGCCGAGATCTGTATAGAGGGCATCGCGGTCGACGTGCTTGATCCCGCGGGGCACGAAAGACATGCTTGCTCCGGCTTTGCTGCTGTGGAAGAGGGTGTTTGACTTTCGAAATGTTCAGAGCATCGGGACGAAAGAAGTGAGAAAAGGATTCCGAGGCAAATCTCCCTACCTTAGACTAACCATCCCCCCGGATTGCAGTTTGATAGGATCACGCACTTCGTGGACCATGGTGGAAATAGGCTTCCGCCAGGGATCGAAGGCCAGGACGTGCGTGTACGAGAGGCGGCGAGGCCCGACCGCCGCGACAAGGGTGGTTGTGTCGGATGACGACGGTCCGGATGTTTGACGGCAGTGGAGTGGATGACAGGCAAGACGACACACTTCTCTCACGCCAGCAAGACGTTGCGGGCCCCGCCGTGTGCTCTTCAGGGATGGACTGCGTGGGGGTCGTCGGGACGATGCCAGGGTGTGTCTGCAGTCAGCGGCGGCAGGCAGTCGGAGAACTCGCAACCCTGTGCGCTACCCAGATAGCACGTGGCTAGATGGGCATCGGACGTTGACCAGCGTTTCGGCCTGGCCTCCCTCGCGCCGAGGCGAAGCGAAGACAACGGCCCGCGAACTGCCCATCCCGCCACGCCATCCAGGAGTCTCGGCGCATTATTCGCGCTGACAACGCGAGTGTGAAACGGTAGTCTGCCCTCACTACTTTTTTGGCCAGAACAGTACCCGCTATACTGTTGCCATTGAGCCAACAGCTCTGTCGGCGAGCTGCGACATACCAAAGCAAGGGCACTGAAAACCTTTCTGTGGCCCAGCACCAAGGATCTCAGCACGTCCCAATGCTTAGGGCAGCCTTACACACAGATGCTGCCATGGCCAGCACGATGGCGCGGCCAATTTGCCACTATCATATCTTTGGGCACGCGCGCGTCGTGCCTGGCTAAATGGTCAGCGATCTCGCCATTCTGCACCGCAGCTCTGCCAGTCGACCTCATCCACGGTATCGTCGCCGAACCACGCCCGGCGCCCAGGAGTGCCGATAGTGCGCGGCTGGCGCGGCAGTCTGAGCGTAGCATGAACGCAGTGCAAGAAGAGCCGTACGCCCGCAAGATGATTACCCAGAGCTGGACCGCAGACACGGCGCTTTTGCCTCGAGACCTGCAGATGCGAATGCCCTGGCTCTCAAAGGCGATCACTCAGCTGGATCACCTCTCTTCGCAAGCTTGACAGGGCCATGATAGCTTCCTACCTACTCCGCGTCGTCCGATTCTAGACGCCAGGCGCGGCAGTGCCCGCATACCAACGCCTCTTAAGCATGTGTCTGGGGCCACCATTCCGGAGGAAATGGGAGTCAGCACACCCTTTCGGTGGCGGTCGCAACGCTCTGTATGCTGCCGCCGTGGCAACGTCCAGATGCCCGGGTCGGTGGCCGACTTGTTGTAGCTCCTTGCTCCGGCGTGTGGGAAAAACGGTAGGTTTCGCCCACCCGAGTCTTACTTTCGTCGATCATATAAGCCCCTCAACTCAAATCGCGCCTATACCTCAGCCGCGCGCCCGCCACTTTCTCGATTTGCTGCAGGTACACTGACCCCAGTCGTCTCACACATGACCCTGCGATGCCTGCTCTCCAGTCGGCGGAGAGTGGCTACAATACCATACAGGATGCGACGAATCAATTCATGACCCTGGTCCTGCGCTCTGTTGATGCCCTCAACACCGCAGAAGATGACACCGAATTCTTGCTCGCACGTTCCGACACGGACGGAATGCATCAGCGATCAACGGGACTATGGACTGCCTCGTCGGTCGACGCGGCTGGCATTCTAGCTGCCCAACAGCGACGGCAAATCCAAATCGTAGCCGCGTCCATGGCAAGTGTCAGCATAGCAGCGGCGATTTGTGCCATATACTGGTTCTGGATGATGAGGCGAAACTACCGGCGCGATCTGGTTCTGATGTTGATCCTCGGGGATTTCTACAAAAGTCTGTGGTACCTTATACATGGCTCTGTCAACTTCGCCCGAAGCCAGGTCAAGAGTGAGGAGCCATTCTGTCAGGTTAGCGGCTTCATGCTTCAAACAGGCCTTCAATCATGCGGTAAGTCAGTTCTGTCAGCGCCCAGTTGACGTTGCTCTAACGTCAAGCCAGACGTCGCGATCTTGTTCATTAGCATGCACATGGCTTTGCAGATTTTCCCTCCGTCCAATTCCATCTTAGGCCACGATGGCCTGTACAAGGTCCGACATTGGGTTTTCGGCATCTGGGTCTTGCTACCTTGCTTCACCGCTGCCTTGGCTTTCATAAATCCCGATGGCGCCTATCAAGCCCAAGGCGCTTGGTGCTGGTTACCGACCCGACCTTTCTGGTACCGCTTGGCCCTTTCCTGGGTGCCTCGCTACCTGATCTGGCTCTACATCATGTGGGTCGCCATCCGCATCTACACTCACGTCGGATACGAGTTCAGGGTGTTCGGCCAAGAGAGGGATCGTTCGTCGAGCGCAGATCTCTCAGCACAAAGTTCTGCTGAGAGAGGTGCAATCGAGAGACATTTCAAAGAGCGTCGCTCGCAAGTCATCACGAGCGAAAAGAATGTTGGCGTTGGAATCGCCCCCGAAGACATCGTCCCGCCGCAGCCAGCTTTTACGGTAGCGACCCCGAACGAATCCGACAAGTCCCTACCCCCAAACGCCGGCCGAAGGATGTCTCTCCCCGCCTGGCGCTCCCCCTTCGGAGGCACTTCCACTCCAACAGCATCCGCCGACGACACCACCCTCCACCCAAACAGCCGCAGCACCCCAACCTCCCGCCGCGGCAGCCGGCAGATCGCCCCCGGCGTCTTCGCCGAAGACTTCATCCCCCCGCCCAGCTTCGACGCAACCCACGCCCGCGGCTCCATAACCAGCATCGCCTCCCTCCCCCGCTCCCTCGACCAAGCCGCCCTGCCCTCGATCTCCGAAACCCGCGCCAGCGCCGCCGCATCCCTCACCTCCTCCGGCGCCGCCACCTCCCTGACAACCCACGCTCTCCGCCAGCGCCGCCGCGCGATCCAGCGCCAACTCCGCATCCTCTTCATCTACCCCGTCGTCTACATGCTGCTCTGGCTCATCCCTTTCATCGCCCACTGCCTCAGCTACAGCGACTACTACGCCCAGCACCCCGTCTTCCCCATCAGCCTGCTCTCCTCCTTCTGCCAGTGCTTCATGGGCTTCGCGGACGTCTGCGTCTTCTGCTGGCGCGAGCGGCCCTGGCGCCACGTCCCCGGCGGCGACGGGACCTTCCTCGGCAGCTTCGCCTTCTGGCGCGGCGCGCGAGACGAGTGGGCGCACCGGCGGCGGCCGAGCCGCGCGCCGAACGCGATCACCAGCCAGCCGGCGTCGACGACGGGCCTGCTGGGCTCGCTGAAGCGCTGGAGTCTGTCGAGGAAGGGCTCGAGTCCCGCGAGCAGCGGGTCGCTGCAGAGGCCTGGGTTGCTGGGCGGGGCGCACAAGAGGACGCCGAGCGGGGGCAGGCAGACGCGGGAGGCGGAGCTGGCGCACGAGAGGTTGAGGCTGGAGAGGGAGGACTATGAGCGGAATGCGAGGAGTTTGGGCGAGAGGAGGGAGAGTGCTGTCGCGGAGATGCAGGCGCGGGCGCCGAGGAAGGAGTGGTTTGATGCGTCGTTGAATCTGAGTGCGGAGGAGGTTGGGGAGGGGGATGGGAGGGGGAAGTGGGGGTGACTTTGAAGAGCGCTGTTCGTTGATGGGGTCTGTTTGTTTCGAACAAGGGATAGAAGATACAGGGAAGGAGAAAAGCCTAATGAGTAATTTTGATACAAGCAGAGAATGCTACTTGGTCATGACTGCAGTCTCGTTATCCTCGTTCGTTCATTCATTCATCGCAAATCGATTTTCGCTGCCCCTGGCAAGCGGTTCGTGCAGACCTTTTCATCCTCACAAGAAATCTCCATCCCCAAACCCTCCAAACGGATTAGGCGGCCTGCCGCCCATCCCCGCGCCCCTAGGGTGCCCGCCCCTACTGCCCGGCCCAGGGCCCATGGGATCAAACCGCGCACCAGGCGGCACCTGCGGATCGTACCCGGAGCCCCGCGGCCCTTGCCCAGCGAACATCGGGTCGTCGAACGTCGGGTGCATGCCGCCGCCGCCCATGCCTCCGAAGCCGGGCCCGCCGCGAAAGGGGTCGTTCGGCCCCAGGCCTTGAGGGTACAGGTCGCGCTCGCCGATGCGTGGGAAGCCGCTGCCGGGTATGCCGCCGCGGGGCGGTCGGCCAGTCTCGAATTCGTCTTCGAAGCCCGGCATGGGTTCGGGCATGGGACGGCGGGGGTGGGCGAGGGGGTCCGCGAGAGGGTAGGGTCTGGCGGGAGGGACGCGGTCGTCGCGGAGGGGGTCTTGCTGGGGTGTTCTGTCCGCGCTGCGGGGTTGTTCTTGTGTGGAGGACTGGCTGTTGTTTGTGTTTGGCGTTTCTTCGTAGCCTGGTTTTGTGAGGCTGGGTGCGAGCTTTTGGATGATGTTCAGGCGCAGCATGCTGCCGAGGTCTGATAGGCGGCCGACGCTGATGAAGACGTCTGTAATGGCGCGGTCGATGTCGAGGTCCGCGGCGCCCTCGGTTTTGGGTGTTGCGGGCAGGTTACCTTCGGATATGAATTCCTGCACTTTGACGTCGAAGCTGCATGTTCGGTCGTCGCCGAGACCCATGCCCATTACCACCGTCTTGTTGCCCATTCTGTTCGCTTTGAGGAGGTATTCCATGCTTGATTGGTCGTGCTTATAGCGGAAGGCGTAGGAGCCAGCGTGTGCGTTCCATTCTTCGGGAAGTTCGTGGGTCTCGTCGCGATCAGAGGTCGTTTCGAGCTTGTGGTCTTCGCCTAGGCCGACCATTCGGAAGCCGACCGCGAGCATAGATGCATGCGCTGCTAATGCGATGGCCTCGTGTGAGGACTTGATTTGTGGTGAGGATCGTTGAGGGAGGCTGCCGCGCATGATGGAAGTGAGGGAGTCCGCAGAGAGGACGTTGCCTCGTGGGCCGGCGAAGGATGCCATGTTGACGAGGTGTTGATGTATTCCAGCCAGTGATTGGTTTCTGTTGTTCAGAGGTCAAGTGAAGAGTAGACTAGAGATTTGGTGTTATTTGTGAAAGAAGGCAAGCCTACCTTACAAATAGCTCGAGTTCGTCTGTCTTCAAGCTGCAGGCAGCTAGACATGACGTGTGACAGGACGCGGGGATCGGATCGGATCTGGCTCGGCAGCCGTTGCCGACGATTCGCGAAGTGGGCCCTCTTATTACTCTTCTTCACGACTGTCTCTATCTATCAAGTGTTTGAATGTCATCGACGAAGCCTGCTACGAGGGAAACGGCTCTGCAAAAATTCAGTAAATTCTTGGGGCCAAGCACATTCGAAAAGACACTTCGGCAAGCCAAGTACGCAAGGACCCATGTCAAGATGAAGGTCTCAGAATAATTCGTCTCAAGATATCAGTAGGTACGCCTAACTAAGATAAAAAGGAATGGACGCATAGAAAGGAAGATGTCGCTGCCATGTCGTCTCGGAGATACGCATCACTTGCTCTCGACCTCGCCAAGGGAGCCGATCTTGCGCAAAGCATCAACTGCCACCGGCCACGCCTGGTCCTCAGGGTACAACGCACTCGTCAGGTAGGCACTAGTCATACGCTGGACAGAAGCCACCCGCTCGATGCTCTCGCCCTTCGTTTCTGCGGCATCGTATCCTGAGATGCCGCTGAGACAGTGATCTCCACCGAAGAGGGTGAAGAGACTCTTAGGACCAGTGCTGAGATAGTACGGGTCGGCGTGCCACTTCCAGCCGCGAGTGGTGAGGTGAGTGCTCGGATCGTCATCGCCGGCCACAACAAGAGTCGGCGCCTTCATCTCCTTGAAATCAACCTCGCGGTGGAATGGGAGGTTCTCGCGGGCCCACTCTGTGAGAGCATCTCCGCCGTCGCCAATAGCCGCAAGGACAATGCCAGCTTTGATCCTTGGCTCTGCAAGATTGATCATGTCGCCACTATCCAAGTCTCTTGTCTGCATGCCAAGCAAGAGACTCGCGGTGTTGCTCCCTAGGGAGTGGCCAACGACGGCCACGCGCTCGTGGTCCAGCCTGCCTTTAATAAATGGGGCCTCATCTTCGAGCTCCTCTAGCTGATTCAAGATGGTCTTCATGTCTTCCACGCGCTCGCGCCAGAACATTGGAGCTCCGGCGGTCTCCTTGGGCAGGCTGAGTGACTTGGAGCTTAAATGGGTTGGCTGGATTACCGCGAAGCCGTGACCTGCCCAATGGCTCACTAGTGGACCATAACCATTCAACGATGAGAGATGATTCGACTGGCCATGACCGTGGGACAGAAGGACGATAGGAAGATTGGTACCCGTTGTCGGAGCCGTGAGACGAAGTTGGAGAGGAACGGGCCTGGACGGCGATGCGAGGGTAATGGGACTCATGGAGATCGTTGGAGTAGCAGCTGTAGCCGGCAGCTGGGCAGAACTTCCGATCAAGGCGTGATCGGCAATCGTTGTGGTCTTGGACGCCATTGCTGATGATCGATCGAAGGTGTTGATGAATCTTAACGAGGTGAACGATGTTCTGAAGAAGATGGTTGATTTGGAGACAGTGCGAGCTTTGTTGATCAGTGATAGCATGATTTTCTACTCAGATGAACGTCCCCGCCATCTCCTATATAAGTAGTCTATAGAAACACCATGTCAGATGGGAGCAGCATCCGAGCCTAACCACGTTGGGGAAGACTTGCGAAAAGTCCGAAGCCCGGCACCATATCTCCCTGATCCTTCCCCGCATGCACTACTCAGCCTCGTATTGTATTACATACACACAGAACCGATTACCAACACCGCGCGTATGCCCGAAATTAGCCAACTCAAGCATAATGCCGCAAGACATATCACCGCTAGATGGAGCTAGGATAGCCGAGAGGCCCAGCTGTGAAGCAAGGCTCTCCCAGAGAATGCGCTCAAACGCGCCGCCGAGTCGGTTGGTACTGGCTCGAGATCCTCTGGCGCTGCGGAGATGGCTGATCCTCAGGACTTAACGAGCCTGGCCGTTTGTGTGACGCAGAGGACTCATCGGTGGAAGGACCCGGCTGTGGTTGACCACTCCCACTGCTCTTGCTCAGCTCCGCTCGTTGCTTTTCAATGAGCTCTTTCGGAGCATCATCAAGCATGAACAACATTGACAATTTTCCTGGATCACCCTCAGGTGACCCTGCAGCTGGTGATGTCCACCATACTCGTCCTCCAAGCAATGTCCTCTGTGCTCCGAAGAGATTGTGATGCTGTATGATCAGCTTCGCAACCGCTACGCCCAGCGGTGTCCCGATCAAATCTTCGTTGTCGTCTAATTCCCACAGCCTGCCGGGCCAACGATACCAATAACCCTTGAGGTCACCCTTCGCAATCTCAGTCAAGACTGCGAGGGTATGGGTCTCCGCGATATTGGGCATGACAATGAACTTCAGATTGCTGACCGGTTGCTTGGTCCGCTGGCACTCAGAATGCCAATCAAAGTTCCAGACATCTTGCAGTCGTAAAGGTGTCAGGTCTGCCTCGGCAATATCCTGGCCTTCGTGCTTTTGTAAGCGGACCTTCTTCATTCTGTCTGTCATTTCGTCTTCCTCCGATCTCGACGGGTAGTCTGACCAGTGTTGGGAGGATCCAGATTCGCCGATGCCAGACCCCGTAGGTGCTCTGTTGGCGGGCCGGGATGCTAGCTGCTGCCCTTCGGGCTCTTTGGCCAACTTCAGTGGTTCTCGGTGGGACCAGTAGACGATGGCACGGTGCTCTGTGCTATATATATTCTCAAACATGCCACTAGAGACCTTTGCAACTATTGTCAGTAGCTCTCCAAGAAACGGTCCCTAGGCGTGCTACTACCAACAGCATCAGGATCAAGATATGTGTAACTCACCGGATGGTGCTTGAAATTCTCATCGTCAATCCATGGCTCAAGGTGTACCCACTTCATCGGTGTCCAGCTTTCGTCTGGCTTCCCACTAGCATCGCGAAACCCCGGAAGTATGTCCTCCAGTCCGTCAAACTGGGGCAGCGGCCATCTCGCTTTCTTGTACCCGTAGTCACCAGGGCCCTGATCATAGTTCTCGAGGAGCTGCGCTTCGTCATCCGGACTTATGGTGTCCGACCCCAGCCGTTTCGTCCAATACGTACCTATTTGCGTGGCCTTCTCAACTGTGAACGATTGCCCGCTTGGCCCGCGATGCTCTCCGGCTTCTAGGTGACGAAGACTGTCAACATCGTAACCAGTAGCTTGAGAGATCTCGGAGTCCTCAGAGTGCTGTGCAAATGGTAGGAACCCCGGTCTGGGTCGCAGCTCGGAGGGGTCGACGGCGGGTCGATCATAACGATCCATCCGTTTCATAACCTTCTGTTTGCGCAGCACGCCGCTTGTCTGTGTTACACCAGAGGGAACAGTGTTGATTCTAGATGTACAGAGAGACTCCGTCGGTCGATGATCTCCCAGGATTTCATCGGAGTTCTGGCGACGGGCGAGTATAGTAGCTTGTGGTGCGATCGTGGCCCCTTGAGATGTCGTCGGCTGCGTGCCACCTCCACGAGATGCTGGACCAGAATCACTGCCAGCTCCAGATCTCTGCAGAGTATCTTCAAGTCTCGCTCTCGCCATACCTTGTTGAAGAGAATCATCGAACGAACCCGACGCCCCTTCGTTTTGGCCCTGAACTGTCGCACCGGAAGGTTGGCTCCAACTACCCGCAGGCATATTCGCGCCCGGCCTGCGTCCCTACCGTAGTGCTCTTGCCACTAGACGCTGGCTGCTCAGCTCCAGATGTTTGGTCCGAGAGCTTGAAGAGCATGTACAGACTTGGGCCATGCTCCTTGATCCAAGGTATATCGTCCGGGAACTGCTTCCAGAGCCGAGCACTTGCAATCTTGCGGTCGTCACCCATGGAAACCTTTCTCTGCGCCACGAGTCGCCCCAGCGGACTGACAACGGGGGTGCCGAGCACTGCTGCGAATTTCGTATGGTCGTTGTCGTTCGTAAACTCAATGCCAGGCCAGTCCGGAAGATTGGTCTGCAAGTAGCCTCCAACTGCGTCTCTGACAGCATTGCGGGTATCTTCGTTCACGACATTCGATGCCAGATAATACTTCAGTGACGAAGGAGCCACCTTTGCTGATTCGCACTGGTTTTCCCAAACTAGATATATGACATCGGACACGTACCTCAGGGGCGTTACCTGGGAAGGCTGGAGCGATTTGCCCAGCGACGTGTGGGTGGGCCCGCTGAATAGAGACGCAATGATGATTCCGTAACGAGGGCTAACCAACATTGTGACTTTTGCTTTAGTTGCCTGTCAATGTCGACGTCAGTGCTGTGTCTTTTGAGCAGCTGGTGGAATCACTTACAGGATATTGCTGCTTCTTGTTAACAGCATCAGTAGTCTCCTCGGAATGCTTGCATTCAACGTATTTCCAGCCTTCAGAATCCTCGAAGTCAAAACCATCTGGTAGCTCCAATTTGTTCAACGTTCCCTCCCACGCTGTTTCCCATTCCAATAATGGCACAGGCTTCTCCGTGACCGTCCATCCGTGTTTTGCAAGATCATCATAATTCGTGAAACTTGTCCTCTCGGCCTCCGGAATCGAAGGCATATCGATCAGACTTTGGATATGGCTGCCGCGCTTGAAGCAAGCGTCCCAATTTGCTCTCCTAGACTCCAGATCGCGCCCTTCGACTCCGTCGTTGTCTTGGTTTGCATAAGATGCCCCCCGGTACATGCCAGTTGAGCCTTCGCTCTCATCGGAAGAGCCATCACTACTGTTGTCCGATACTGCTTGTAAATAAAGCGCCAGATCGCTGCGTCTGTCGAAGCGGAGGCCATGGCCAGATAAGCGCGTGCTGCTATTGGCATCTTCGCCCTGCAATCCGAATGTAAAGTTGCGTGGATCTTGCTGATGTCTGACGCTGATTCTCCAGAGGTACAAAGTAGCAGCAAAAGCTACGAAAGCTATCAACCTGGTCACGAGACGTGCCCTCAGTGTCAGGCGTTCTCGAGGCATCTTTGTAATTACCCACGCGTGGCTCGACGTGGCAGGGTGATTGAGGTCTGTTTCAGGAGTGTTGAGAAGTTCTGACCCAAGTAGATGAAGTCCGAGGTTTGAAGAGTGAGATTTGATTTGGGGCCAGGGACGCGGTTTCGCAGCGACTTTATTCCCCCTTCACAAAAATCCAGAAAATTGTCGAATCGAGTTTCACGAGTCTAGAAAGCGTTGGTTTCCGTCCATAGTCGTCTTCAGAATTTGCATGGAAGAAGCCTGGTCGTTCGTCCGCTCTTCAAGATGCGCCGAGAGTAATCTCTGCATTTTATTGAGTCAGACTCTTCTTATCAGGAGCACCTTGCGGGAACATTCAATTGTTAGATTGTGTTTGTGTGTCAGGTAGAAATGATACTGGGACAAGGGATGACACAAAATGGTAATTCTCCTGTTCATCTGGGTTGAGCGACGCATGCCTTCTCTGGCAGCTACCTATGAAGGCTACCAGGCAGAGCTCCATTTTCAATCCTTCCAAAGCAATCACACGCATCTTTCCCAAGTCGAACCGGACACATTGAACGCCGTTGTGTCGCCCCGGAAAGTCCTTGAGTGACTTAATTATTACTACCTTACACGGCTTGGTATTTGCGCAGCTGTTCAAACTCATCAGCAAATGGCTCTCGGAAAGGAATGCATAGCCAGCAAAAGCGGGAGGAAAACTTACATCCAATGTCAACGCGCGACTCGAATTCACGCCCTGATCCCTCATAACACCAACCAAAGTCTCACTCTCCTGGAACAAGCCAGCCTTGAGCGAGATGACGACAAACTGCATTCCGGGGCCAGCTTTCTCCCTTACATAGCTCGCCAGGCGGAGTGTGTTCGCAACATCAAGCGCGGCGTCAACCTCATCAAGGACGAAGAAAGGACTAGGCGCGTATGTATGGATGGCGAAAAGTAGAGCGAGCGCGGCCATGGTCTTCTCACCACCAGACAGGTGCTCCATGTCACGGAAGCGCTTGCCAGGTGGCGTGGCGTGGTATTTGACGCCGGAGAGGTAGGGCTCGTCTTCCTCCTCGACGTCGAGGTAGGCTTGGCCACCAAGTGGCCATGAGCTGGACTTGGTAAGGTCTTTGTAGACGGGGGCGATCTGGTCCTTGATGTGGTTGAAGGCTTTGTTAAAGAGCTCCATGCGACGTTGCTGGATCCTCTGGAACTCGTGGTTGGCCTTCTTGAAGGATTTGCGAGAGTCATTAAACTCGCGCTCGACGGCCTGAAGCTTCTCACTTGTCTGCTCGAGACGATCGGCGCTGCGCATGTTCGGTGCCATCTTGTCGAGCTCAGATTGGATGTTAGCAATCTTCTCGGCAAGCGTGTTCTCAGTATCCTCGGAATATTCATCTGTGAGGTCATCGTCCAGGTCGGCAAAAGAAGGATGGATGCCGTAGTCATTGACCTTTGGAGCGCGCTGGCTGAGTGGCTCGCCATCAACGTCCATTGAGTCCTCATCTTCATCGCCAAGTACCTGCTCCTCGAGCGGGAGGCTGTCGAGCTTGCGGCTGCCTCGTTCGAGAGGCAGATCGATATTCTCGACTTTGCAGTTTCGCAACACGCCATATCTCGAAGTTGTAGCCTGCGTGACGTTTGCCTCGAGGGCTGTAACAGCATCAAGGGTCTTCGAAACATTCTTCGACTTTCTCTTGACCTCTGCCCGAGCCTCGTTAACGCGCTCGCCTCGTCGTTCGTATTCAGCCTTGAGCTCAGCGAGCTGCTCGTTCAACTGCTCAATCTCAGCGTTCAGAATATCAAGCTCGCCACCAACCTCCTCCTTCTCAGCTTCCAGCGCCGCAATCAGATCGCGATCGCGCTGACTGCTGGCGTTGATCATTTGAATTCGAGAGTCAGTGCTCTTTAGTCGATTCGTCTCGAAGCCGAGCTGAGTCTTCAGGCGCGAAATCTGGGTCTTGAATTGAACCTCCTTCTCCTTTGACTCCTGCTGCAAGCTGCCCTGCTGACGTTCATAATCGCGAATGTCAGAGTAACCGAGACGCTGACAGAAGCCGCCGAAGATTTCATCCTCAATCTCGGCGATGGACGAAGTGTATTCCTCGAGCTGTTGACGAAGGCCTTCCAAACCGCGAGCTTGCTCATTGTACTTTGGCAGCGTTTCGTTGAGCTGTGATCGGGCGAACTCCAACTCTCGGGTCTTGGAGTCAATGTTGCGTTTCAATGCGTCGAGCTCTTCTTGTGCGTACTGCAGCTTCTGCTGCAGACCAGACAGATCGGAGCGGAGGTGCTCTTCCTCGATCTGGCGCTTGTGATCGTTAGGCAAAGCATCGAGGTCACCACGAAGCTTCTCGACCAGCGTCCGCAGGTTCTCTACTTCAGCATCTTCCCACACGCGCTTGCGCTCGCCTGGGTTCTCGCCACCAGAAATGAGATCTCCTTTCGTGATGCTGCGGCCATCGATAGTAACCATCTTGACATCAACCTTGCGGTTCCACTTCAGGTCGCGAGCTACACTCCACTCATCACAGATCATAGCATCGCCACAGGCAAAGCTGACAGCTCGCTCGAGAGAGCTGTCGAACTCAACGGCGTCCACGGCCAGCCGAGCGCCACGGTGCAAGCCCCGGTAGTTGGCGTTCGGCTGCTTGTGCACAATAGTGTCGAGCGGGACGAAGGCCATGGTACCAAATCGCTGAGACTTGAGGTAGTCGATGCATTCCTTCGCGGTCTTCTCGGAGTCCGTGACGACGGCGTCCCACCAGCGACCAAGGACGATCGGGAGTGCAGTCTCGTACTTCTTCTGCTTGGGTCGAACGAGCTGATGGACCATGCCCTTGACACCAGGGAAGATACGCTTCATTTGTGCCACGGTCTCGCGCTGGCGTGCTTCTTTGTGAGACTCGCGTTGCTGAGACCGCCCTTCTTGAAGCTTTGACCCAGCTTGTTGAAGCTTTTCTTCCAGCTCCTTGGCCTTTTGACGTGTGCGGGTACGCTCGCTGTTCAGGTTGTTTATGGCGGCCTGCTTGGCGCGAAGCTCCTTGTTCGTTGCCTTGACCTGCTGCTCGCGTTCTGTTCGTCGTTGTTGGAGCGAATCAATGTCTTCTTCAAGACCGCCGATTGTACTCTGCGAACGATCCACTGTGGACTTGAGCGAGTTGACCGTTTCCTCATCGGTCTTCAATTGACGGGTGATGTTGTCAACTTTGACTTGGTCTTCTCCAGACCGTTTGTAGACTTCGCCTCGGAGACGCTGGTACTCTTCCATGTCTTCTGCACTCAGAGCGCGACCAGCCTGTTGCTGCTGCGCAGTCCACTCTTTCTGCCATCGGTCTTGCGCTTTCTCCGTGGTAGCCAGGTCCTTTTTGAGCTTGTCTGCTAGGGTCTGCTGAGTCTGACGCTCTTTGCGGACGTCGTCAATTTGTTTCTCGTACGTCTTCAGTTTCTTGTTCGAAATGCTGAGCTTCTCATCGATTGGCACCAGCGCATTTTCCTTCTCTTCAACGCTCTTTTCTCGGCGCTTGAGATCGCGCTCGACCTTGCTCACATCCCTGCCGACCTTTGCCTGATCCTGCTGTGCCTTTGCGAGCTGATCCTCAAACTTCTGGACATTCCGTCTAAACTCTTTGAGCTCTTCCTGATGCTTCTGGATCTCGGCCGTGCTGTCTTCGATGGTGCGCTGGAAGTGGTACAGCTTGAAGAGAACGCTGGTGACGACTGCCTGATCCTTCTCGGCGCGCTTCTGCTCAAAAGAGTCCAGCTCGTCTTTTTGCTGCTGGTATGCCCTGATCTCGGAATTGATGCCGCGTCGCAGCTCCATCTTCTCCTTCTGAGTGTTCTCGGCCTTCGCGGCCTCAGCTTTGAGTCTGTCGTACTCTTTGGAATATTCGAGCGACCCACTGATCTGTTCCAGAAGGCGAGTGAGATCCCTGGGTGACTGCGAGGCAACCGCCTCCACGTCACCTTGAAAGACCAGGAAATTGCGCGCTTTGATGAGAATGTTCTCGGCTTCCAGCGCATCGTTGTACTGTTTCGCATTCACGGGTCGGTTGTTGATTCGGTACTCGCTTTGGCCAGAGGAAGTGATGCTGCGCTTCCATCGCTGCTCCTCACCCGCGTCGTCTTCGTAGACCGCCATGACCCACGCAGTCTTGGGATCGTTGCGCTGAGTGCTGGTCTGGGTGTCTTGCTCGTCCTCACCCATCTCCGCAGCTCCATCCGCCTGACCATCTTCCTCCACAACATCGCCATTCGCGTCGATTTTGGAGTGCTTCAGAACACGCCCACGGTAGACCAGGTCTCTCAGATGGGTGGATCGCAAGTGAGAGGATTTAATGCCGAGCACGAAGGAGATCGCGTCCATGGAATTCGACTTGCCAGATCCATTGGGTCCAATGATTGAGGTGAAGTACGAGTCGCCGAACTGCAGGACATGGTGACCTTTGTAAGACTTGAAGTTGAACAGCTCCAAGGCGAGAAGCTTGCCCATGGTGACGATCGGGCTCGCCGGCGGCGAATCGGTTTAGCTCAGGATAGAACGAATGCGCTGATATGCGCGAAGTGCGCTGGGCTCGCTCACGGGTAGACTGCTTCGTCTGTTGTCGGGTGGTGATTGAAGTCGCCCCGCGTTTGCGATGGACGCGTCTGCGGCTTCGACACGCGCGCGAGGCAGCTCAAGCACGGCAGATCAAGCACGGGCCATTAGCCCGAGCCGACCTTAACCCTAACCCTAAATCGACAACCAGGCAGCTCCAGGGTTTCGGGCCCTTGTGACGTGATGCGGTCAAGCTGCCACTCATCGTCGCGTACCAGCGCACGAGATTCTGCCCTCATATCCTCGTCGGCAACAGCACACACGCGCGCACGCCCTACCCCCTCAGGTGGCGGGTCACGCGAGTAAAAGCGTCAGAATCTTCAAAACACGCGTGTCAGTCAAATGCGCACACTATAAGCACCCGTAAGCCCTCGATCGCGCTTCCCTGCTGTATGTCGTACAATAACAACAAACCAAAGACTGGTGGACAAGACTTACGACTCATAATGTTACGACCCTACTAACTCCTCTCCTTCATCAGTAAGATTCCACCAGCTCTCCTTGACCTCGCCTCACCTTGATCGCCCATATCTTTGGCGGTCACCGCTTTTCATTTCAATAAAGCATCAGACTGCGACGAAGATCAGCATAGCAACATGGACGACGAGCGCCCGAAACCAAGAACCTCAACTTCAAATCCTCCGGAAGAACTAGATCAGATGGCGGCCGCAAAGGAGGAATCGCTTAAGCCGGTCGCGGGTGAGAGCGCATTCTCTCAAGAGTCGGGCGATTACCTGAACGCTGGGTCTTCCTCAGCGTACGGTGGTAGTACGCCAGGGACGCCTGGTTTGACCACAACGATCAGCAACTCCGACTCAAGCAGTTTCGATACCTTTGGAAATGACAACTTTCCCCCTCTGGACCGCTTGACCATGTTCGACCTCCTCGAGAACCTTTCACTACCGCAACGCCTTGAGAAAATGCAAAATGCGCTTAGCCAGCAAGCCGAAAAAGTCCGCGTGCAAAGACGAAAGATTGCCAGCCGTGCGCAGTCAGGCAAGGACAATATTGTGGAAGAATGGAGGAAGCGGGTGCCTATTGGACCGGAAGAGCAGCTTGAGAAGTACCGGAAGCGCATGCGATCGACGGTGGATAAACTGAATAAGCGATTCAACGATGCGAAGACCGTCACTCTGGGCGAAAAGATCAGCTTCGTCACGTCTGTGCTGAACATATTCATCAGCGGATGGATCATCGGAGCATGGCCAGAGATCTTTCATCTTTGGTACACGGCGCAACTGGCCTATTACATGCCTATTAGATGGTACAGGTACCACAAGATCGGCTACCACTATTTCTTGGCCGACTTGTGTTATTTCGTCAACCTCCTATTGATTCTCAGCATCTGGTTCTTCCCGCAGTCTAAGAGACTGTTTATCAGCACGTACTGTCTGTGTTTCGGCAACAACGCAGTGGCCATAGCAATGTGGCGGAATAGTCTCGTCTTCCACAGTCTGGACAAAGTCACGAGGTATACCTTTTCGCAATTGTACCCATAGAGCATTTTGCTAACGAATCACAGTCTCTTCATCCACATCATGCCCTGCGCAACCTTGCACGTAATGGTCCACCTCCTCCCACGCGAAATGCAAGAAGCACAATTCCCGGCCGTCGCAACAATCAAATACTCCCAACCCGGCTCGCCCGAACACTACTCGCTCGGCGCGATGATCATCTGGGTCACGCTTCCCTATGCCATCTGGCAGCTCAGCTACCACTTCCTGATCACCGTGCGCAAGCGCAGCAAAATTGCCGCCGGCAACCCGACCTCCTTCACCTTCCTGCGCAAGAGCTACGCCAAGAATCCGCTCGGCAAATTTGTCCTTTCTTGCCCTGATAGCCTGCAAGAGCCCGTATTCATGTGCATTCAGTACAGTTACGCGCTGCTCACTATGATTCCCTGTCCGCTATGGTTCTGGTACCGCTGGGCTTCGTCGGCGTTCATGATGGTTGTGCTTGCGTGGGCGAGCTGGAACGGCGCGACTTTCTACATTGATGTTTTCGGCCGTCGCATGGAGAAGGAGCTCAATGCGTTGAAGAAGGAGGTTCAACAGATGACGAAGTCCCCAAATATCGAAGGCATGTCAAATATTGGCTCGCCTGTCGGTTCCCCGGCGGGTCCGGCGGGCAAAGATGGCAATGTATCCGGCAGCATGACGAGTGCTCTGGATCTTGGACCGCCTGCCAGCGCAGATTCGAATGATTCGACGCAGAAGCGTGGCAAGGGCACAGATACCATGCCTATGATCGATGGCGGTGTGACGGAGGTCAGTGGAGAGAAGGCTGGTGATGCGGAGGATTCGAAGAAGAAGTGATCTTGTTTCCCTATCGGATGGGCTCGTTGGGTCGAGGAATCTGTGGCACATTGGAGCAACCTTGCTTTCGCATTCGCTTCCGGTGGGAGGAGCTCTTGAATCAGCAAGGTGTTTTGGAGCGTTGGAATCTGGGTAATCGAGTCGTCGGATCAGGTGGCATAACACCCTTCGTAGATTGATATAGCTGACTTTTTCATCTAAATGATCTTGGCATTATATCCTCTCATCTGATACTGTTGGAACATGCCTGTGACATCGTATAACCCTCAGCCTGATGACCGAAATGATTTTCTTGGCCAGGTTGACCACCTGGAGCCTAATCCTGGCGTATTGCCTGTTTCGACCAGGCAGAATGGCCGAACAATCGGAACTTCATCTCACTGGTCACGTACGGTCTGGCCGATGCAGGCGAATTTTGAAACCGAATTTCCCCTATCTATATTGCCCTGACCAAGACAGCACAGGTCAAATAGCTCACTAGCTTGCCCCAGAATCCTATGTCCTCGAATACAGTTCCTTTGCAAAGCATAAGGAAACTCAGCCGAAAGACATATCGGACAAGTCCCAAAGAACGGTTCTTTGGTGTAATGGCAATCGAGGCACACACAGAATCACTTTCGGCTGCAGTGCTGATCGCCCGCCGACAAATAGAGAAAATTCACAAGGATGTCACAATCAACTGGCATGGTGCGCATGGAGAACATGATCGACATGTGTTCTCGAAGCAACCCCTCCAATCGTAGACTGCCGATGCTTCACCGTTCGTGGAGAGACTGGAGCACGAGCCCGATCAGCCAAGGTCTGCAGTGTGATCGGCGTACACGACTGCACGTGTTGCGCGAGAAAGGACCCGCGATCTTTGTACCTGGTGTAAAATCGCCGTTATCAAACTTTCAGGTCTGAGCGGGGATTGACAGCACGATTCACATTTGCCATTGGCCTTCGCCTAAGGAAAGTCAAAGAGGAAGGTCGTATTTCATTGACGTTGGCGTTTGGCCTGTGTGGGAAGGTGAAGTCGAACCTCGGTTCTGAGTTTGGGCCATCGAGAGCCCCACAGGGCGCCAGGAACACACGAGCCGGTGGCGGCAAGGCGGCAATGCTTATCTCCAACCACATTGCTTCTTATTCACAAGCTCTGTGACACACATGATAAAGTTGTATACGGTATCTGCCATGCCCGCAAGCGAGGAACTTTCGCTCACTACGCACACTTCAACCAGCCTACTGCAGCCCCGTGCTTTAAGCAGTGAGGTACTACCATGCCACGGTTGATCGCGTGATAACAGGCCATTAAGATCGTGCTCACACCTTCCTTATCCGGCGCAGGGTCCGAGGTAGTGATATGCGAAATGCAACGCTACTATGCGGCTAAACGATGCCTGCAGATGCTTGCCCACTGACAAGCCGTCGCCCGGTCCTTCCTTAGCGAAGCTTGGTCGCGAGCTTCGCGCGCGGTAAGTAAATAAATGTCGTCTGTCGCTCCTCAAGAAGATCGCCTTCAAGTGTTCGTCTGCCACTCCGTCTCTTCTTAGCATCCATAGACGGCCATACACTCCCTAATGGCGGCCCGCACGCTCGCATTCTGCGCCATTGGCGCCTTCATCGGCGCTGAGGCTCTGCCCACGACCTCATCGTCCAACTACCTCGTCAAGGAGCGCCACGCCGTCCCCAATGCCTGGACGGCCGCTGGTCGTGCTGACAAAAGGGAGTCGATCAATCTTCAGATCGGTCTCAAGCAGCGCAACGAGGGAGTAGTCGAGCGCCATCTCATTGAGGTCTCGGATCCTGACCACGAGCGCTACGGCCAGCACCTCACTGTCGACGAGATCGCGGACATTGTTCGCCCTCACGAGGACAGCGTTTCCCAGGTCCACAGCTGGCTCGTCGAGCACGGTATTGACGACATCGACTACTCGCCCGCCAAGGACTGGATCTCTCTCGTCATCCCCATCGAGAAGGCCGAGGAACTGCTTCAAACCACCTACAGCAAGTTCCAGCACCGCAACGGCGAGACCATCTCCCGTGCCCCGGAATGGTCTCTTCCGGCTCACCTACACGAGCACATCGACGTCGTCCAGCCTACCACCTCTTTCTTCAAGCCTAGAGGCGAGGTCGTGACCAAGTCTTCTGGTCCGGTAATCGATGAGGCGGTTGACCAGACCTGGTGGGAGACCACTGGCAAACACCAGTACGGCGAGCACCACGCAAAGGGCGACGTCAGCGACCCGTCCTTCTGCAACGTCAGCTTCACCACCCTCGACTGCCTGCGCACTCTGTACGGCACCATCGACTACGAGGCCAAGGCCGTCGACAAGAACAGCATCGGCATCAACAACTACTTGAACGAGACCAGCCGCCGTGACGACGCTGCCCAGTTCCTGAAGGAGTTCCGCCCCGAGGCTGCGCAGGCTGCGTACGACTTCGAGTTCGAGATCATCAACAACGGCTCTAACTACCAGGGTCCCAACCTCACCTACGTCCGCGAGCAAGGCACCGATGTCGAGGGCAACCTTGATGCTCAGCTCGTCATCGGTATGAGCTACCCAACCAAGATGAAGGCTTACAACACCGGTGGAATGCCTCCTTTCAAGCCCAGCATCAGCACCCCGACGGATACCAACGAGCCGTACCTGACATTCCTGAATTACGTCCTTGCCCAGAAGGAGCTCCCGTATGTCATCAGCAGCTCCTACGGCGATGACGAGCAGACCGTCCCCTACTCTTACGCCAAGCGTGTCTGCGCCGGGTTCGCTCAGCTCGGTGCTCGTGGTATCTCCTACATGGTTTCCTCCGGTGACGCCGGTGTTGGCGCCGACGGCACTTGCTACTCCAACGACGGCCTGAACACCACCAAGTTCACTCCTGTAAGTCTCTTGCATTTAGAGGAGCTTCCCACATTTTCCAGATTGCTAACCTCCAATCAACAGGACTTCCCCACCTCCTGCCCCTGGGTCACCTCCGTCGGCGGCACCGCCAACTTCGCCCCCGAGACCGCCGTCGAGCGCTTCGCCTCCGGCGCCGGCTTCAGCAACTACTTCGGCGCGCCGGACTACCAGCAGAAGACCGTCAACAAATACGTCAAGAGCCTCCACGGCCAATTCGACGGCCTCTACAACAAGACCGGCCGCGCGTACCCCGACGTCGCGGCGCAGGGCAACCACGACGTGATCGTCTGGGCGGGCACCGTTAGGACCGTGGGCGGCACGTCCGCTTCCAGCCCGACGTTTGCGGCGATCATTGCTCTTGTGAACGATGCTCTGCTCGCTGCGGGCAA
The DNA here is from genome assembly GCF_011745625.1 of Cladosporium halotolerans. Lineage (NCBI taxonomy): Eukaryota > Fungi > Ascomycota > Dothideomycetes > Cladosporiales > Cladosporiaceae > Cladosporium > Cladosporium halotolerans. The sequence continues at coordinate 84,287 of NW_027191459.1, forward strand.
GAAGCCCCTCGGTTTCCTCAACCCGTGGCTGTACAGCAAGGCACACAAGACTTTCACTGATGTGACCATCGGGTCGAGCTATGGCTGCAACACCACTGGTTTCCCGGCGCAGAAGGGCTGGGATGCTGTCACTGGTTTCGGCACTCCTGTAAGTCATGATCGATCTTCTTGGTTAGGTGCTTTTGAACATGTGCTGACAGTTGGATCACAGAACTTCCCCGAGCTTGTCAAGGCAGCCTTTAAGAAGTGATGGTCGCTTTGAACTTCTCGCACGATGACACGAAAGACGAAGATACATCCTGAGCGGCACTGCCTGCATTATTTGAAGCGCATTCGCTGAATTGAACGAGCTTGCACGTACTAGCCGCGTAGGAAGCACGACAAAACGAACTATTATGGCAATCAGTCTCTCAAAAGTACACGGATCCCGTCTCTCAAACCCCCTTTGATCGTCTCGTGCTAGGTGACAAGCCCGCGTGCGAATTGTCGTATTCCAAACTGTCCATCAAATTGCCTGCTCGTTTGGATGAGTAAGGCGAATGAAAAGGTAAGGATTCATGCTTGTTGGCCGCTCCGTATGGCGAAGCAGATGTGTTGGTTCTGGATTTGTATAGAAATACACTTATATGGTACACGTCTCCTCCGAGCGCTCGACCTCAGACACTCAAGTCGAAATGTGCCCTTGCCCGGGTCTCGTCCATTCGATGACCGGGTCCCACAGGTAGCAGCCACGCATGATGACACATGTGAGCTGTGGTAGCTTTGGGAATTTCCAAACCATTTAAATCGCCCGACCAGAAAACGATGCGCTGGCGTGGAAGTTCGCCAGAAAACCTGTCCATGTCAAGAACGCCTGTGTATATGCTCTTCCTCTTGCTTTTCCTGACCCGCGTCTTCTCCAAACGTTTTCGTCATCTTCTCGGTTTTACTCTGCCTTCGGCTTCTTCGTACCGTACTTCGATCGGGCAGTCACGCGGTTTCCGACACCACCCTAAGCGTGTCAGTCCGCCATACCAAACACATCCAAAGGAAACTGATGCTGGGCAATACTCACCAGATCGAAAGCGCCTCTGACTAAGTGGTACTTCACACCAGGACAATCCTGACTTCTACCACCACGCACCAGCACGACCGAATGCTGCTGCACATTGTGACCTGCCATCGCCAATCAGCCTCTCGTTCTCCAACAAACCACTTTATCCTCCCTCCGAGAAAATCTCACCTTCACCCGGAATATACGCCGTGATAACCTTCCCACTGCTCAACCGAACCCTCGCGACCTTCCTCTCGCCCGAATTGGGCTTCTTCGGCTTCGTAGTGCCCACGCGCAAACACACGCCTTTCATCTCCGGGCGGTCGACGAGCGCGGGCGAAGTCGGCTTGCGCGCACGCTGCTCGACTCGGCAGCCGCGCAGGACTTGGTTGTAGGTTGCGCTTAGTGAGGGGGTGGTGGTGAATGTGCGGCGGGCGAGGGGCGAGGCGGATTTTGAGAAGGGTGTGAGCGCAGGGCGCAGGAGGGTGGCGAGGAGTTTGCTGGCCATTTTGGGCGGTGGGAGCGTACGTGGGCGGGTCTGTGGTGCTAGAGGCGGCGGAAGGCGATGAAGTTGGTGAAGTTGGAGGTTCGGAGCCGATTCGAGATGGTCTGTGCGTGGATGGGACTGGGAGGAGGGCACGTGAAGATCGATTCCGCGAACGATGGAATGATAACTTGATTTCGCTGGTGCAACATTAACTTGCGAATTGAATGGTTGGTGATGAATTCGATTCGAACGATCCGTGGTATAGTACATTTTCCGCAAGCTATGATAATGCTACAGGATCAGAAGCGAAAATTCATCGAGCAACCCCGTCGATAGATAGCCATTCCGCCACAGCCATTAAAAGTTTCATCACCAACAGCGCCGTCGCTAAAAATGATCGAGAGCTATAATACCCTTCTACAATCACCTCACCACAACTAGTCCCAAGCTCCATCCTCATCCCCATCCACAGACTTCGACATGCTCCCGTTCCGCGGCCTCACCTTCTTCCTCGGCGTGTTCTGCGAGCTGCCTCCTGACTTCCTCTTCCTGCTCTTCCCTCCCACAGGCGGCGTCGCGCCATCGCTGTCGCTCGCATCTCCAGCTCCGCCGGTAACAGCCATTTCGTCCTCGTCCTCAGACGGGATCTTGGCCTCGCTGTCCACGGATGTGACCTCAACAAAGCGCTCGCAGAGAGCGTGCTGCTGCTCCGAAGTAGCAGTGGCAGCCATGAGGTCTGGAATAGCTTTGAGATAGGCGTCCGTGAGGAACGCTGTGGTATTTGCGCGGGATGGCGCCTTGCTGTTCTCCTTAATAGCTGCTTTGCTGTTGCGGACGATCTTCTGAAGGTTCCAGAGGCGAAGGAGGTAAGTGCGGGTTTCCCAGATGATGAGCAGGATCTGCGAGGATATGGCCAGGGTTCGCAGGCGCGCTGGGTTGATCGATGTATCCTGGGACGCGCCAGTCATTGTACCGATGGCCATGGGATCTGGAGCAAGCATGGCCTCCACGTTGAGTTTCAGTACTTCGCTTTCGATGGCCTGGGCAACTGGGGTGCCAACGCTTGCGAACGACTTCTCAAAAGCGGACAAGAGCTTGAGCAAATCATCCGTACGGTCATAGTCGAAGAAGGCCAGGTTTTCGCAGACGTAGCGGGCGAGTGTGAGTTCCGGTGGCGTAATAGTACGAACGTCGAGACGCGCAGGCTCGAACTCAAGCTTCTGACAGATGTTGCTGATGAACTTGTGTCTGACCTTCAATTTGCCGCTTTTCAGCACATCCCAGAAGTAGTGCAGTTTGGATTGCGGAGGGGAACCTGTGAAGCCGGCAAGACCGCCAGAAATTCTGTGCTGGTAATTGAGCGACCGTTGCACTGAGCGCACATACTCTTTCTCGATTACCGTCTCGTGCTTTTGATGCATGACGCGGTGTTCGCTGAACGCGATTTGCGCGATTCTGGTATTGGGAGACGTCTCGAGAGCAACAAGAGTCGGGCCACATTCTTTAGGGTGAGGTAGACCCTGCTGAAGGATACTAGCAATAAGCTTCGTCGCCGTCAATGCCAACTCGTCGCCAGTGCCAGGCGTGGCGGAGGATTCCGCAAGGCGGATGATGTCGGGCAAGAACTTTTGTGCAAGGGCTGAAGATGCGCCATCTTGATCAGAAGCAACATAGGTCCTGGCCAAGCGCTCTCTGCCCGTGACCGGTGCTGCCGCGGCATCTTGTTGAGTCTCGCTGGGAACGCCAAGCATGGCGAAGAATCCCTCCAGACCGGAGACGAAGATTTCTTCCAAAGAGTGCGCTTTCTCTTTCAAGATCAGATTGAAAGCTCCACCGACATCCTCGCGCAAGAACATGTTAGGCCAGCGTTGAGAGATGGCGCAGATAGCGTCTAGAGCTGCTTCGCGAATATCGGTCGGCTGTTTAGGGTTCGTGAATGGGCAAACCACTTCGATAGCCAGATCCGCCACTGATCGAGACTTGGACCAGCTGAATTTCTGCTGGAAAGTGGTGAATTGACTTTCAAAGTCGCAAGCCTTGCCAAACTGCCCAACGATATTCATCAACTTGGTAACGCGGCTGACTTGCTTGGGATCGGACGTGAAATCCGCCTTGCTCATCGAGCGAATGTTAGCCATGGCGGAGGCCATGAGATTGACAAGGCGCTCTGTGTTTTGAAGCTCGCCGTCAATAGTCCACAAACATGCAGCGACCTCAGTGATTTCTGTCTTGGGCAAGCGACCGATGCTCTTCATGAGAGACGACTGGAGCTTCATCAGGATGTCGTGGCCGAGATTGTTCACGTGCGGCATCGCGTATCGCAAGATTGCGAGAACGGATCGGTACACATTGAGGTCGTCACTCTTGTTCAGGTTATTGGTATACGGCTCAAGACGCTCAAGTTGCGCCGCGTTCATAAGCGTGGGACAAGCTTTGGCGAAGATGGTCAGGGTCTGGAGAATGATCGCAGCGGAGGGGCTTCCAGGAATGTCCTCAGGATCAATCATGCCATCGAAAAGGACCTCAATGAGAACTTTGCATACTCTTTCGTTCGCAGGCGCAGTCTTGGACTTGGTGGTCACATCTCGGATCAGACGGCCCATCTCGCGATGTAGATCATCTGCATTCTGTTTGTTGTGGTCAACGCATGAGGTGAGCAGCTGCGCCTGTGAGCGATATTTGAGTTTCGTCTGCACGGCAGTGTCGCCTTGCAAAGATAAGCCATGGAACGGCGCAAACCAAAGCTCCTCGAGGATGCTGCGAACCAGCTCGAGAACATTTTCTTCCGCGTCTTTCATACCCTCGATGAGCGCGTTGGCTACACTCAAGCGCACTTTCAGCTGAGATTCGGGAAGCGAGCCGGATTTCATCTGAACTTCAGTGTTCAAATAAAGGTCTTTCAACACCTTGAAAGCTTTCTTGCGAACACCAGACATTGGATCCATGGCGCGCAGAGCGACGTGAGGGTGAACCTGACCGGCCAGCTCGGGGCGCAGGGCCAAGCACCTTTGCACCAGACTAAGAGCGGACTCACGCACCAATGCAGACTTGTCTTTCATGCAGTTAAGGATGCGATGAAGGAGATGGACATTACGGGCGAGCACTTCAGGATCCTTTTCGATGACCGTCAACATGCTCTTGATGGCTCGACTCTTAACGAGTGTATGCTCGTCTGTGAGCGCGTTGACCAGACCACTGAAGAGACGATGGAAAGCCTTGCAAAATGTCGTGTTGATGGTGACGAGCAAAGAAGCGAAGCGTCCAGTGGTAGTCGACGGCGTTTTGAAGTCATAATTCTCTTCCAACCATTCCGGGTCGACGATGATATTACGAAGCTTTTCTGAAAGGCTTTTCGACATGTCAGGGGCGTCGCTATTTTCCGAGTCGACCGAACCAGAGCGCGCCCCACACAGCTGCATTGCCCAATGTACCAGCAGATAGCCTTTTGCCGTCTGAACTTGCGCGTCGTTGCCGTTGTCTCGCGCTCTTAGATACTCAAGGACAAAGCGGTACGGCCCGTTGAAGTCAAGCAAGTCGCGACTGTCGATGTCCTTGTTGTTGATGTCCGCATTATGAAAGGTAGTCACCAGAGTGTTCGTGAGCGGTGATTCATCTCTGTCGACGTTCTTGGCCACGCTGCGAGTCTGCATCTGCAGACCAAGAATACCAGACCCCATCATACCCATCAACTCGAGACCCAGGTTCCGTGCGGGTACGGTAGCCTTTGGGTTTTCTGCCAAGCTGACCAGGTAGTTCAACATGATTTGCAACAACAGCTCTGCGGCAGGCCAGTCGCTTGACCCCAGTACATTGAGGAAGTCCTCGGTGAAGATGTCGATGAGCTTGCGATAGGGCTCGTCGGAGTTTTTGGCCGTCGTCGAAGCGCGTTGAATCAGCATACGAACAATGTAGCTGGCGTTGCTCCTGGCTGCGTCGTGAAGCGGGCTGACCAAAGATACCAAGTCGTTGGGTACGCCTTTCTTCTTATTTGAGACTTGAATCCCTCCATAGTCGTCGTCATCCGGGTCGTCGTCCTTGACATCCTCGTCAGATCCCTCAGCGTCTTCATCATCTTCATCGTCATCGTCTTCCACAGCCTTGCTCCGGAGATGCAGCGCAGTACTGTTCCTGGTAGCACTCGTTTGAACCAGACGCATGAGTAAGGCCGAAACGAGCTGGATGGGCTTCCCGTCGGGCAAGCGATATTGTCGAGCGCTTTGCTTGGTCGCTGGTAGTTTCTCAAGCGAGACCAATATCTCATCGATGACGAACAGACGCTGGTCGGTGTACCTCGTGAAAATCCTCCCAAGCACGTCCATAGCGTACTTGCGAGTTGATTCGAAAGGTTGGATTCCGAGGACTGATTCCTTCTCTGTACCAGCATTTTCCGCGAAGATGAGAGATTTACACATGTAGACGATACTGGAAATCGCGCTTTCGTCCACGTCAACGCGTGACAGCAAGATGGCGAGTAAACGAAGTGACTTGGTGACAGCGTGCAGAAGCGACTGAAGACCACTTCGGTGGTTGGTAGCGAGCACAAACTTCGGGTTGTACTGGGGCTTGTCGCCACCGCGAACCCTTTCGCCAACGAATGACCGTTCCTCGGCAACTGGAACAAGTCCAGTATCAATGATCGTTTTCAACAGGTCCAAGGCGGCGCGAACGTGATCTTCGGACTGCAGTTCCTTCTCCTGCCGACCAGCATTCATCACACGAAAAAGAGTCCGAGCCGCAAGAAGTGAGCTTTCGGCTTGGTCCAATTTCGTCAACCAGAATTGAACATCATCTTGGGACCAATCTTCACCGATTTGAAGATTTGTGCTGTTGGCTGCAGAGACAGCGCGCTCGTTGAATTTCTGAACCCTTACCAGATCTTCAACATCCATGCTATCGAGGCGGACATACTTTGCAACGGACTGGACGGCAGTATCCAGTTGTTCCTGTGCAGTGCGCTGGAGGATTGGAACACGGCCATCGTCAGAATCTGCCACCGTAAGCCATTTGGAATGGCTCATGTCATCCGGGTCAAAATTGTCTTCAGCCGTGAAGATCTCATTGAGCAGAATTTGGAGTGCTGCTACCGCGGCATCCCCCTTTTGGCGCTGATCCACACTGATGGTCCGCGATCCATTGCTAGCCGTTGGGCGTGATTTGCCAGATTGCCCCTCGCTTGTATCTGCGACGTATTGAATGCCAGAGAGTTCAGCGGCCGAGAGTCTGCCTGGGACTACCGCTTGGAGGACCTGGCTTGAAGGTGCTGCGTGACTACTCTGCGGAAGGCCGTCATTTTGTAAGGGCGGGAAGCCATTTTGCTGGTTGGTTTCGGGTTTCACAGTAGATTGCGGTGTCGGGATTCGCTTCTGGATCTTTGTCGTACTCGGATTGGTACCATTCACAGCAGGCCTGTTCTGCGTACCTGGTGACTCCGGGGTCAAGTAGCGGAACGGGACGTCGGCTGAGTCAAGAACCATCCTTGCGAATGGACTTAGCTCAGGAGCTGGACGTGAAGCTTGACTGCTCGCGCCTTCGCGTGCCTGAAGATTCTTCGGTCTCTTGAACTGGTACTTCGTCAAGCTATCTGAATCCAGCAGCTTCTGCACGTCTTTTAGGGTCTGTTGGCAGCGCTTTGAAGCAGATTCTGCATTGGTCGCTCCGGCACTGAGTCTCTCGAGAACCCGACGAGATTGCTGGTGGTCACCGAGTCCAAAGTTGGCGTTATGGTAAGGAGTGGCTAAAGGTGGGGGAATGACTTCTTAAGGACGAGTCAGTTAAAGTCGCATGAAACTGAACGAAACAGCATGTGATGGATCAAAATTCACAAGCCAGAGATCGGGAATGTACATACCAGGATTGAAGGGAATGATTGAGCTGAAAGGAGTGAAGGGTAGCGCCTCGCTCACTGTGGGCGTTTGCATCCATTGTTGGTCGGCAGAACCTTGGTGAGGCTGTGACGGCACGCCATTTGTAGGCGGCATATTCCCGCCGCTGTTGTACGTGTTTTGCATGACGGGTGTAACGAGTCCTTCTCTTGCCGCATGGGTGATCTTGATCGTTCAGCTAGCCTCGTTCGTAGCCAGCATCATCCGGCGCATTCGAGGACGTGCCGGCTCTCGTCCGTGTCGGAGACCCCGTCGCGAGTCCGGAAGGATCTGATTGCATTCACTGTTGTGGATTCGGCATCGTCAATGCATCGCTGCTGCGAGGAGTTATCATGTCGGCGTACAAGCAAACACCCGAGAAGCTGCCAGCAACGCCGTTTGTCGATGTTCACCAGTGAATGCCCATCTCCGCGCGCTTGCCGCATTTCCATCTCATCGGTCGCGGCTGCCTAATGGGGCGGGCCGAGTTCCCCGCCGCAGAGCCGCAGAGCTTATTTTCCCTCGGCTCCAGCTAGGAAAAATCCCGACCTTCACTTTTGGCCAGGAATTGAGGATCTCAAGTCTCACGAGCGAATACCTTGCAACCCGCCGCGTTCACGCCAAAGCACACACGTGATCAATCTTCTCTCACATTGCGCCAAACATGGCTGCCATTGGATCCCTCGTCTTCTGCACCGACTGCGGCAACCTGCTTGAAACCAACACCAGCCGCAAAACCTACCTCACTTGTGATGTCTGCGGCGCGCAAAACAAGGGTATGTTGTAGAGATTTTGCAATGCTTCAATGAAAACGATGTTCTGACAGAGCCAACAGATACCTCCAGCAAAACTATCACCACAGCCTCCAAGCCCAGCGCCTTCCCCTCATCACTCCGTACTCGTCTGCGTTCCGACGTGCAAGAGTTCGAAGAGGGCGACATCCAGACCGACGCGATCATCGACCACCCCTGCGAGAAATGCGGCAACCCTCAGACTCGCTACTACACGCAACAACTGCGCTCGGCCGACGAAGGCAGCACGGTCTTCTACACATGTCCGAAGTGCTCGCACAAATGGAACGAGAACAACTGAGCTTGGATTGAATGTTTTGAAATCTGTTCTGAATACTTTTTGTTGGAGGAAACGCTCTATGTCATGACCTGATGAAAATCGAAATATCCTCCCGCGACATCCGCATCGCCAAACGAAAGAACGCCAAACGTGCGCCTTCTAAACCCAAGTGCGCGACGACAAGTCAAATTTACGCAGCAGCGGCGGCTGGAATAGTCGCGTACTCCATCTCGCCGTTCTTCTCGAACTCAGCCATGTCCAGCGCGACGACAATGCTGTCCTTGACGACCTGCTCGGGGTCGTCGACAAACTTCTTCAGCACGGCCTCAACACCCTCCTCCTCGCCCAAGCTACCAAGCGCCTCGGCCGCCTCGTGGCGCACCATGCTCTCCTCCTTTGTGTTGCTGAGCGTCTCGATCAAGCTGGGAACGGATGCCGGGTGGCACAACTGGCCGAAGACGAAGGCGATTTCGTGACGGAAAAGCGCGGACGGATCGTTCATGCCACGTGCAAGAGCGTGCACAGCGGGAACTGCGGTCGGAAGATCGGGCGGCGAGGCCAGGTCACGGAGCGCGAACATGGCCCTGTAGCGCTGGAACAGAGGGAGCTTGGTGTCGAGCAGCGTCTTCTCGAACTCGGCGATCGAAGGCGCATCAGCGGTCTCAGCAAGAGGAGGCGCAGGGTCAATAGACGCAAAGTCACTTTTCCAATCGTCAGCATATCCCAACCCCCAAATTCCACTCCCCAATCGCAATGTACATACCTCGCCCTCAACTTCTCCTTCTTTCCCGCCTCACTAGCCGCCCACTCAATCCTCTCAACCGCCAACTCCGCCGTCTCCCTCACAACCTCCACCTCCTCCTTATCATCCCTCCTTTCCTTCAGCAGCCCCAACGAACCCTCAAACCCGAGCGCGCCGAGCGCCTCCGCCGCCTCATGCCTGCACATGGCGTCCTCCGCGCGGTCCTCGACGCATGCTTCCAAGAACGGCACGGCCTCGCGCTTGCCGCTCTGTCCCAGGCAGTACGCGAGCTCGTGCTTCAGCAGTGCGGAGGGCGACACGAGGGCAGCGGCGATGGCTTCGAGCGCGGGCGTGGATTGTTCGGTGGGCGGGTTGAGGGCCGCGAGGTGCTTGAGGGAGAAGAGGGCGCGGAAGCGCGCGGCGAGGGGGGAGGTCTCGCTTGTGAGGGTGGTGCGGAGGGCGAGGACGGTGGGGTCTGTGGGCGTGGGGGTGTTGTAGGTGGACATTTTGGCGGTGTTAATCGGTTTGCTTAGGTGGTGTGTTTCAAGCTCGAGTGAGAGATGTGGATCTTGAAGTGAAAAGAGTGTGGTGACTGTGATTCAGGTGGTGGCCTTGAATTTGGTGGGAAGATCTGATAAGCTGGGCGATGAATAGATGATGGCTGTAAATTTTGTTGCAGCTTCAGAATCGGCGCTTGGTGCTGCGGGGTCGGACGATCGCGGTGTGGCTGAGGAAGAGGGTCTCGTTGGCGCTTGTGGCTTTGCTTGATGAGCGAGGGGCAATGCGAGGTCGGACTTTATTTATTACACCTCCAAGTAAGGTTCCATACCTTCTGTCTTATCATATCGATAGCAATTCTCTCGGCTCAGATCACGCGCACCTCCATTCGACAATAGTTCACTCTCCAAAAACCCTCTCTACACACCCACTCTCCGCCCTCCTAACAATGGCCGACGCACCCCTAACCCGCATCCTCCACACCACCGCCCGCGTGCACATCTACGCCATCCCGCCCATAACCTCGACCCGCGGCTTCCACGCCGGCCCCTGGACCGCCCCGCCCAAACCCACCGCGCAGCAAATCTTCACCGCGCGCCTGCGAATCCTCGAGACGTCCTCCGCCTCCTCCTCCCTCTCCGTAAGCATCAACCTCGAAGACCCCACCAGCGGCGACCTCTTCGCCGCCGCGCCCTACACCTCTCCCGCCGCGGTGCAGAGCGCGCTGGACTCGAGTCGGTTTTTCGCGGTGCGAGTTGTCGGGGACGGAGGGATGAAAGCGACGCTGGGGCTGGGGTTTGAGGACCGCAGCGAGGCGTTTGATTTTGGCGTTGCGCTTGCGGAGGCGAGGAAGGTGCTTGGGTGGGAGAAGAAAGAGGCGAGTGCGGTGGGTGGTGGGAAGGGGGCGGAGCCGGTGAGGGATTTTAGTTTGAAGGAGGGGGAGAAGATTACGATTTCTGTTGGCGGGAGGGGGAGGAGGGAGGGTGCGGGAGGGGAGAAGAAGGCTGAGGAGGTGGATGGGAAGGCGTTGTTTTCGATTGCGCCGCCGCCATCAGGGTCGGGTGCTGCCGCTGGGTTCCCGAGCATTGCTCCGCCGCCGTCATCGGCAGGGTCGGGCAATGGGTTTGACGGAAAGACGGCGCAGGAGCTGGGGTTCGATGATGGAGAGTTTGGAGAGTTCCAATGAGGTGGCTAGATGCTGTGAATCGTGATGTAATCTTTTACATTGTATTTTTACAGTATGGCTACATTTATTGTGGTCGTAAGAGGAGGAAGAGAAGGCACATCGCCGCTATGCCTGAGGCGGCCCCTTGGAGGGCGATGGTGGTCACGTCGACTTGCTTGAGCTGGACGACGCGCTCGCTGAAGAGGTCGTGAAAGGCGGCTTTGGAGATCTCAAGGCGGTCTTCCCACGTTGCTGCTTTTTGAAGCTGTTCCCACAGCGGTACCGGTGCGGGCTCGGTGATGGGCGTACTCTCCACGGGAGATACTTCCTCCATCACGAGGGGAGGTTCACCGGCCATCTCCCTCGTCACATCCTCTGGCGTGATTGCACCGACCGGTTGCTCAATCACCGGCTCAGTCACCGCCTTCACCACGCTCTCGACAGCCTCAACAGCTTCAACAGGCACGCCCTTGGGCTCCACCACCTCATCAACCTGCTTCTCCACCTCCGAGGCAGCAACAGCGACTTGGTTCTGTACCTGTCCAGGCGCGGCCACACCCCTCTCGTCCAAGGCCTCCTTAACCTCTCTTACAATCTTCCTCCTTCTGTACGGCTCAAAGAAAATAATCTGCGCCAGCAACAGGAAGATGTTCACACCCATCAGGCCAATCGTCACCCAAGTGCTGTTCCTGCGGATCGTGTCGCTCCAAATTTGCTCCTCATGGTACTGCTTGCGCTCCAACCTCTCCAGCAGCGCTCGTGAATCCTCCAAATCCCTCTCAGCGGCCGCCAAGTCCTCCTTGGCCTTCTGCACAGCCTGCTCGTCCAAGTGCTCAGAGCGCACGAGCGTCATGTAGCGCTCGAGGTCGCTCGGCGACCAGCTGCTCTTGCGCTCCAGCAGGCTGACGATCTCCTTCTGGCTGCTGGCCTGCTTGACGTGCGCTTCCATGTGCAGGTCCTTCTGCGCGGAGACGGCGAGGTGGCCGGCTTTGACGGCTTTCTCTTGCGCGACGATTTCGGTGCGGAGCGCTTCGATGCCGCTGAAGTCGGTGCCGGTGTAGGTGTTGATTTGCTGCGAGGCGAGAGTCGCTTTCGTGAGGAGGCTGTCCATGAGGGTGGAGAGGCGGCGGGAGAGGTCCCAGCGTTGCTTTTCGATTGCGGAGGGGAGGGAGGATAGGCGGGATGCGGGAGTTGACAGTGGCTCGTCGTTGGGCTGGGGCTGGCTCGAGGATGCTGCGGGTTCCGGTTGCTCCGTCGGGGGCACCTCGTTGTTGGTTTCCAAGGGCGGTGTCGTAGGCTCGGCGCTCGCATCGTGCTGGGTCGCGGACGAGGATAGTGTTGACTCAGGGCCAGCGTCTGGCTGAGGCGATGAAGCTGCCAGGTTCGGCTCGGGTGCAGGAGGGACTATTGTTGTTGGTTCTTCTCGAGGGGGAGGCGGTTGTAGGTGGATCGTAGGAGACGGTGTATCTTGCTCTTTCCCGTCCTTCTTGTCATTGTCCAATGCCCTCGCCGACGTGGTGAATGACCTCCCCGCCGTCCTGTAAGAGGTATTCCATCGCGTCAGGCTCCCCTGCCTCTCATCCTTTCTCAAGACCTCCTTCCGACAACCACGGCATGTCCACTCTCCGCCGAACCTCGCACTGCTGCTAGCCCTCACGACTTGCTGTATTCCCGTGACTCTTGCGAACACATGTTTCTGCACATCCTTCCTCAGTAACGCTCCATACCGCACGGCCGGGTTCATGCTCCAGTAAACGCAAAGAAAGAACGACAGATATGTAAGTGAACAGCAAGAAACGGTCCCTCGGCCCAGTGTTTAGCAGCACAGCACCAGCAAGCTTCGAAGCCGAAGCACCAGCGACCGCGGAGCGCGGGCGGGCGGCTCTGCGGCGCCAAGAGGCGAGGTCGAGCGGGCTTGGAGACCCTGGCCCAATGACGCCCGGGCTGAATGTTGCGTTGAGGAAAAAGGGCAGGGCGATTGCTCCGAGGCGCCTCTGAGGCCAGGACGTCACTCTCAATGCGCGCCCGGACGATTTTTTGGTGGCGCCCGCCCCGCCACGTGGGGTGTTTTGGTCGCGATTGATAGACAGTCATACATATCGCTGGACCACTCTTTTCTCCAAACAACATCCCCTGTCAGGAATTACGAGGTCTCATTTTTATGCAGTTCATACACATTTTCTTTAGACGCATACAAGACCTGCAAACATGGCCACCACCGATCTCAAGGCTCTCCGTTTCCCTTTCAAGGATCCCAAGTTCATCTTCTTCACCGACTTCGATGGCACCATCACCCTGAAAGACAGCAATGACTATATGGTGAGGCGATACGGAACCAATGGCCCATTCCTCCCTAGGAGTGCATCTTGTACTAACAACCCACCAGACCGACACTATCGGCTACGGTGCCGAGAAGCGCAAGCAGGGCAACAAGGATGTCCTTGACGGCAAGAAGAACTTCAGGTATATCGCCTTACGCTTCGAAGCATCGGAAGGCTTGAAAAGATTTAACATTTTCCTCACAGAGACGCTTTCCGCGAGATGATGGACTCCATTACCCGTCCCTTCCCGCAGTGCGTCGACTACTTGGTCGAGAACATCACCCTCGACCCCCACTTCAACGAGTACTTCCAGTGGGCCCTGGCCAACAACATCCCGACTGTCGTCGTCTCCTCCGGCATGACGCCCGTCATCCGCGGTATCCTTCAGAAGCTCGTCGGCCCTGACTGCGACAAGATCGACATTGTCTGCAACGAGGCCGTCCCGCGTGACGGCAAGTCCCTCGACGAGGAGGGCGGCTGGCAGATCCAGTACCACGATGACAGGTGAGTCGGCCTTCATCTTTTAGTCAGCGTTGTTCCACTTGCTGACCTCTCCCAGCGGCTTCGGCCACGACAAGTCCCTCACTCTCCGCCCCTACGCCCAGCTCCCCGCCGACAAGCGCCCCACCCTCTTCTACGCCGGCGACGGTGTTTCCGACCTTTCCGCCGCTCGCGAGACCGACCTCCTCTTCGCCAAGAAGGGCCACGGTAAGTTCCCGTCCAGCGATTGCTGGCCTTACGCCCCTTTTTCGCTAACTCCCCATCACAGACCTGATCACCTACTGCGCGCGCGAGAACGTCCCCTTCACCGTCTTCGAGGACTGGAGCAGCATCCTGGCCACTGTCAAGCAGATCGTCGCGGGCGAGCGCAGCGTGCAAGACGCCGCCTCCCAGGGCTTTGCGGACTACAAGGCTGGCAAGGCGGGCGTTGAGCCCATCGCTGCCCTGAATGGCAACGCCAAGTAAATGCATCTTCTTCAATACATTTTACGTACCACACAAAATTCAAAGAGTTCTAGATCAGCTGGTCTGTCAGTAGACCTTCGGCAAAGTTTACTGGTACTTCCATTGTCCTGAGGGCTCGCAACCAGGCCCCCAGCGTGACCCGTGCGCCCTTTATTACAGCCAAACATTATTACCACAGCGCAAGACTTACGAGGACCGTTATGCCTGGCGGCGTCAACGCGCACAACTACCTTCTCAACCTTCTCGATCTGCGCTCCGCGAGGCCATGACAACAAAAGCTGAGGTCCCTGACATGTGAAGGGACTCAGTAGCCCTTACCCAACGAGTGGAGACGCATCCCTTGAAAAAGGCGAGGATCCTCCTCTCCTCCTTGAAGGCTATCTTCACCATCCGTCAAATTTGGGTGCAAGGCTCCTGAATTCATGAAACAGGCGGAAACACTGAATCTAACGTCTACGAAGACTCTCAATCCTTTGTGTTCCGCCCCAATGATCTGAAAGACCTGGGAGAACTGCAGGAGTTCCTTAGAATCGCTAACTTCTTGCGTCCATGGAGCCGCTATTGTCGATTAAGAAACGGTTCCTGCTGTCAAGGGATCTGAACTGCGGCGTAGGTCGGTCTACCTGTGTAGTATTTCCCGATAGTGATCTTGATCTCAGGCCATATATATGGATTATCTAACAATCTCAAGGAAGGAGCTTTTGAAACAACAGGATCACCATCTATTTCCTTCTGAAGATCATGATTTGGAAAAGAGAGAGGTCGATTCCTCCACGGCGGTTTAAGGTACATCATTTACGAGCGTTACACCACCATACTTAGCACACCTGCACCGCTAAGAGGTTCTGAAAAAAGCCCGTGGTGAACGATTTTTTTCCAAAAAAAAAAAAAACAGATCTCCTATCTCTTTCGACCTTAACACGAGGTAAAGAGTGGTCTCGAGCTGCTAAATCCTGTCTGATACGGCTGTGGCCTTTCAAAACGACAACTTCAAGGAAAAGACGATTTTAAGATACCGTGGATCGCGTCGGCCGCTTGCTAAGGTCACGCCCCGGCGCCACAAATATGTCGATACGCCCGCCGGCCTCAACGACTCGGGACCTGAGCGTATGCGGGTCTAGGCACCAATCACTCCCGGATCAGGAGAAGACATGGCCTACCAAGGACAGTAGCCTAGGTAGGGAGCTTTTGTTGTGAAGTCGATTCAACGGCCTTGAGGAGACGGTGCCGGACATTCGCCCGCAGTCGTGCGCAGGGGTCAAAGAAATAGGGGGACTTACCGCCTCACAGACGCCGCGACGACCGGAGGAGCAACGTTCGCAGACATTGTGCGGACGGTTACATGGACTTCCGAGAGCGATCGAGTTCGCGTGGCGACGGCAACAGTCGTAGTGAATTTCCCGATAAGCCAGGTCCTCGTCCGAAAGAAGGTAGTCCTCAGTTTCAGCCGTTATCTTGCGAAAAGGGGTAACTCTGAAGTGTGAGTGAGAATCTCTGTGATACTAATGAGAACGAAATATATGTGAAACCCAGTGTTGATAATAGTCGACCGTTTGCCTTGAACACACTTGACCTGGCTACATGTAGTTGTTTAAGGGGCTCTTATTGACGCTGGGTTGATACTGACGACGACGTATCCGCAGCCTGAATCTCACGCCCATGGGTCTACTAGGTACCGTCAGGTATAAAACCGACGACAAAGGGTATATCACCGAGAGAAAACCCGCCCTCAAATACCGTCACATGTCACAGAAAAGGGTCGTGAAGTCGTTGAATTTCACGTACATAAAGCTGCTACTGTCAAGCGTAGGTTTAAGAACTGGAAATGTACTGCTGAGAGGAAGGGTACAAGACCGGGTCAGAACACAATCAAATGTCAAGGAAGGAATTCGAAGAAACGCGGCATCTCAGGTCCATGGAGCTACTACCATCAGGCACCATTCCATTAACCGGGTTTATATTCCTACGTGAAGGGGTGCAAGTATTCCGTTAAACATCATCACATGCTACAGAAAATGTGGCAAAAACACGCTCTTCCACGCCCCTGGAGCTGCTACTATCGGGCGTAAAGCCAAACCCGGGGGGTGTTCTCTTGAGAGAAGAAGCCCGAATCCCTCCCTCCGAGAATGGTCGTGGACGTTGTCGACGGGCAAATGGTGATCGCCAAGGGCTTCTGGCATGCCCTGGACCACAAGCTCCGTGGAAGCTCATGTCTTTTCGACGGTTTTGTCTATAAGATTACGTCGGGCGTATAGTAGTCTCGGAGGACTCTTAACATACTCTGGATCATAAGCTCCGTGGAAGCTCAGGTCTTTTCGAAGGCTTTGCCGATAAGATTGCGTCGGGCGAATGGTGATCACCGAAAACTTTTGGCATGCTCTGGACGATCAGCTGCCCATTCCTTCTCAACAGTCTGGTCTCTACAACTTTCTTCAGACACTGTCACATGTCACAAATTATAGTCAAAAAAAAAAACAGAGGATCTTCACGTCCATGGGGCTGTTGCCATCAGGCACAGGACTAGGAAACAAGGGTGTGCCACTGAGGGAAAGGGTGTGAGATTACCTTCAAACAGTGTCACATGACACAAATAATGGTCGAAAAAACACGGCATCTCACGTCCATGGAGCTGTTGCCATCAGGCATAGAATTAGAAAACGGGGTGGTGCCGCTGAGAGGCAGTGATTCATTGGGTATCTTAACTACCAAAACTCCTCGCTCAATGCATGGGTATCATACCAAAAACCTATCAAAACTCCTCTCCAGTCAAACGCAATCTGTACGAACAGGTGTGATCGGCACCCCAATTCGACGTAACCCTGTAGTAAAACTTGCTGGCCGCCAGCTCGATGCTCTCCATGTCCACGAACATGGGAAACGATTGCACCCAGTTCTCGCCGTGGATGTCGTATGTGCCGACGCCGACGCAGACAGACGTGTTGGTAGGCGGCGGCTTCGCTGTGTCCATGCAGCTGGACATGTCGTAGCGGGTGAACAAGTCGCTGATCTTCTGCCGGTAGATGCTGGCTTGCTCTTCGGAGAACGTCTCGGCCCAGAGCTCGATGTCTTGCGGGGCAGCTGCGATGCCGCGCGTTCCGGTGGCTGGGACGTGCTCAACGACGAAGCGTTTCGGGGCGATCTTGTGCTCTGTCATCACTGCCAGCTGTGCCTTGCCCTTGTTTGGTGATTCGGCTGCGCACCAGCAGTCACCAGTCTCGTCCCACTTGATCAGTGCCATGGCTGGAGGGTGTTCACGGCGCTTGCGGGTGCCGAAGAAGCCGACGCTAGGGATCTTCTGGAGGTTCTGTGCAGTCGGAGACGTGCCGTGAGGGTCAACAACAGCTCCAAGGTTCGGAGAGAAGTAGTTGACGGAGCTGATGGCGTCGTAGGTGTTGGCAATGAGGTTCGATTTGGCGAGAATGGCGAGCTGAGTCCTGAAATCGGCTGGCGCGTTCTCGGCGACCTCAAGGGCGACTTGAGTAGCGACCATACGGGCAGCGCTGATCGCCTCTTGTGTTCCTGCTCGCATCATGGCAGCCATCCGTGTTTCAAGGTCTTTTTCGTTCTGCTGGAGGAGCTCGTAAATGCCTTCGCGGTCCAGTATGCGACGTTCAGCAAAGGCCGATTCCAACCAACGGAAAGTCGCTTCGCGAGAGACCTCTGCCGCGATATGCTCATTTGCAGAGACAAAACCATCAAAAATGACCCCAGTGCCATGGAGTTTGTCGTTGAGAGCAAGCCAGAAGTTGTCGTTGATCGCCATTTGCCCGTCGACCACATCAACAACCATTCTCGGCGGCAGATACTCGACAAGAGAAGTGTAGTTGGCTTCCATGGCATCGATGCGGCTGAAGTGCATTATGTTGATGACATTCTGTGTGACAGGGTCTGTAATTGCAGGGAGCCCGTCTGCGACCAGGGAGGAATTGTACCTGACCATAAGCCATAGTCTCTCGAGCTCGCCAGGCGGAAGGTCGTATCCCGGTAAGCCAGCTACGATCTTGAGACCTCGGAAAATTTCATCGCGACGTGCTCCTGCCTTCTGCGGCAGTGAGATATTAGCAGCGATGACCAGGAGAAGAGCGCCGACGAGGAGAGCCCAAAGGTTGCGCCAGAGGTAGCGCGGGACGGCGAAGAGGACGGCAGAGAGGGACCAGGTCGAGGGAGCAAGAAGAGACCAGGGCGAGGGGGTCTCGGCGGGGGTGGCGGCGCGCGGAGCCGCGGCCGGCGGTGCTGGTGGCGTGGGCACCCTCTGGTGCCCCTGGGATTGAGCAGACCCTTCGTAATGGGCCATGCTCTCCACGACAGTCCCCTGTCGTGGCGTCGATGGCTGCTGCGGCAGCTCCTCTTCGTCCCTGTGGGACTCCTCGAGGACCGGGGAGACCCCGGCACCGGTACGGCCTGTCGCGAAGGCCTGGTTGAAGTTGGTACTCGCCGCAGCGAGTTGAGAACGGAGATTGGCTCTCCCCCGGGAGCCGTAGTTGTGTGATTGGCGGATATCCACCGCAGGGAGAGGCGCCGGCGTCGTCTGCCGCGACATCGATCTCGTGTGGCGAGGTGTCGCCATGGTTGTGTGTGTGTCTGGGTGGGAGAAAGTTGTGGGCCGAGTAAAGTTGTTTATATATGCAGGCGCGCGCTTTCGCGGCGGGTACCTTGCATTAGCGCGCGGGAAGCTCCCGGCGGGGTAGCTTGTTTGAACATGTGCACGCGCTACGGCGTGGCTCTCTCGCTGGCCGACCCCTCCTGATAGTTCTACGACTGATGGCATGAGCACAACACGCTGGAGATACGTCTATTTTTTGATGATTGTCTTGACCGTCTGAGAGCAGCTTCTTCACTGGGCCGACCCCTCCTAATGGATCTACGGCTGACGGTATAAGCATAACGCGCTGAAAATACGCCTATTTTTTGATGATTTTCTTGACTATCTGAGAGTCGCTTCTTCACTGGGCCGGCCACTCCTAATAGTTCTACGACTGATAGCATGAGCACAACGCGCTAGAGATACGCCTATTGTTTAACGATTTTCGGAGGCATTTGGCAGCGCCTTCTTCACCGGATCCACCATCCCGGGTGTTTCTATGCCTGCTAGCAACAGCACCGCGCGCTGGAGATACGCCAATTTCTAATAATTTTATTTGGGGTCTAATAGTACCTTCTTCACTGGACCCCAACCCCCCAGGTGTTTCTATACCTGCTAGTATGAGTACCGCGCGCTGGAGATACGCCAATTTCTGATGATATTCTTCAGCATTTAACAGTACCTTCTCCACTGGACCCAAACCCCCTTAGGTATTTCCGTGCCTACTGGCATGAGTACAACGCGGTAGAGATACGCGTATTTCCTTCTCCATATCTCCTCCACACACACGCAACACCTCGTCTGCGCACGCGCAAACCTTCCCAGACGCATTACTCGACCATGACGAATCGCAAGGCAGCTGCCAAAAAGGCGGTCGATACACGGCGCCGCAACAAGGAGCATTGACAAAGCCACACAAAGAAGTTATGTAAGTGAAGTAAACCCACACAAAGCCACTCAAACAAAGCAGCCGCGCAATACTTACGATTCCTCCAGCCTCTGACAGCAGTCGGCTCACCGGATCCATCCCTCCGGATATTTCTATGCCTACTAGTACGAGCACAATTCACTGGAGATACGCCCGTTCATAATCATTCTCCCAAGCATTTGACAGCACTCGCTTCACTGCTCCCAGCCTCCAAGCGTTTCTACGGCTGACGGTATGGCCATATGTAGCACACCTGTCTTGCTGGGGAAATTGCGGGGAGCGTGGGCATCGGCGCGCAGACACCCGGGGTACAGTGTCGCCAAGCGAGGTGAGACGCCCTCTACGGGGACTAGTACTAATATCAGTAGATCAAACCTAGTTTTGACACAGCCAAAGAAATTCTCGTAATCGGGACACTCGGAAGGCTTACACCATTCCGCTAGTGTACGCGCAAAGATGAGTGGCCGAACCCCAGGTCTCACCTCGCTTGATAAGACTGCAGACTCGCAAGCACCAACCGAGCAGTAGCCGGCGAGCATCTCATTCGGGGGTTCGACTGCTAAGGTCATAAACAATTTCTGGGGAAAATCTCAAAAATTAAGTTGAGCTTCTCTTACATTTAGCTATACATTTTCTGTATTCTGATTGCCCTTATGTCTTACGAGTAAGATGTTCAAAAACGTCGTCTCTGTCAGCTGCCGATGGAATTTGGCGCTTTTGATTCTACACCGCGTGGCAGAGGCCTCCGCCGCTTTCCGAGAAGGGCGAACAATACGCTTACATGCGCTCAGAGATGAACAATTCCACTTCAAACTGCCTTATACAGCATTGACTGTGAGATTGATCTGGCTCTAAGGGCTATATACTGACGTCGATTTTCTTAGTTTGCAAGGCGATCCCCATGTACAAGCGTAAATCGGCCGTGTACCAGTGTATCTACTGAGGGCAAGTCCCACGACGGTTTCCTCACCGACTATGGGTACTCGCCCGACCCGCCCGCAATTGTCGCCTGGAGCATCGCTAACGGCGATGACGATTTCGTCGATGATACTGCCTACGTTACTGGAGACATCATCTGCCATAGGGAGGCTAAGCCTGGTCAAATCGCCCTACCCACAATCGCCAGCCGCAAGGCTGCGAGCAAGAAAGCTGCCGAGACGTGCGCTGCAACCAGATCGCAAAAGGGGAGCAGCGCCTCCGCGAAGAAGCCGCCACGGCCGGCGAGGACACTGTCTTAGATGACGCTACTGGCAACAACAATCCTCCCAGTGCCCTAGGCGCCCACAATAATAACGCTGAGAGACAGGCCCCAACTCAGCCTCGTCCTGAAGCTCCTTCAACTGTAAGAGTCACCCTCCCTGAGTCTTCTGAGGATGACGACGAGGCGAAGACGATGCAGGTGCTGGACTACGGCGTTGCGCATAAGCCGCTGAAGCCCAGTACCGCTCAATTTACGCCTGCGGGTACTATCTGTTTGTGTTGGAGATACGCTCAATTTTGACAGCCTCACCAGACATGTGACCGCTCTGCTTTCTACGCATGTGACAGCACGCCTTTCACTGGACCCATTCTCCCAGGAGTTCCTCTCCCAGGTGTTCCTAAGCCTGCTCATATAAGCACAATGCGCGAGAGGTAGGCGTATTTTCTGGTGAATTTCTCAAACATTTCGCGACACGTCCTTCATTGGGTCTACCAATCCCAGTATCTTTACGCCTGCGGGTAATACCTCTACGTGTCGTTGAGGGACTCAAACTTGACAGACTCTCCAAACATGTGACGGCTCTTCTACGCATGTGACAGCATTTCTTTCCCCGGAGCCGTCAGGGGACGGACCTCTTCTCGGATTCACTTGACCTTCCGCTACTTCTACGCACTCTGATCCGAGGTACTTATGCACGTGACAATTCATTCTCACGCCGTGTCGCCGCTCGCGTATTACATCGTCGCTCTTATACTGAATCGTCGCTCTCTTACCCACCAGAGGATAGCATGCGTATGGCGATATAGAACGCGAGTGGCAATACGGTAAGCGACACGGTACGCCAGAGGCGATACGGTGCGCGAGAGGTAGCGAGTTCTACGAGAGGCGGCAAATTCTATCGTAAGAAATTCGAAGGTCGGGTGAATCTGAAGAGAGGTCCGTCGCCTAACAACTCCGCCTTTTACTAGATCCACCCCTCCTGATGTTCTTCCGCCTGCCGATACCGTCGGAGCAGTGTTCTGTGCGCGCGTCTCGGCGGCCTGAAGCAGCAGCATAGGGCGCCAGGCGTACCCGCTGGACAACGAGACGCCGATGGAGTACGCTCCCCGATAATACCACACCGCACCCACCCGCCGCTGCATGTGGTGAATGTGATCGCCGCCTTTACCCGCGGGGTAGGCTACCTAGGTGCCAGGCACTGCTAGGTGGTCCACCGTATTGATTAGTCGCTGGCGGTGCGGTAATGTCTCCGCCGCCGCGAGCATTTCAGGCGTGAGTGCGTACCACCCGCCTAAGATCTAAGACCCGTTCTTAGGCTGGGTCGGAACTGGATTTACTATGAAGAATACTGGGTCTGGTCTAATGGCGTTAATACTAGCCACCGGACAAGACCTAGTCGCAAATGCAGCCGGAATTGGTAAAGACTCGAGAATCGATGATGCCGCTGCAACCGACTTTCGGGAATCTGACCTGGAATGAGCGATGAAGGGGTATTTGCCACGATGAGTGTTTGTCTTCTTGTCGATCGGGAACTGCTCGCCGAAACGGCGGCCGTAGAGTTTCAACAAATAATCTCTGGCAATCGGAACGCTGCCATAAAAAGCAAATCTGTTGACGCCAGTATAGGTTTCGCGGAACTTTCGGTGCACCGGACAGCAGTCTTCGTACATCCAGATTAACGCGTGCTAGTATGACCTCCATGCTTTGGAGGGTATGTATTCCCTGATGGGTTTCTGAGGCAAGTGGCACCTCATCGCTTCACGGACACACTATACCCTTCGCGTTCGTTGGTACAACCTCTACGCCTGGGAGCTTACACTACTTCACTCCGAGTCTTGACACTTGACAAATCCCCTCTCAATGGGACCAACCCGCTTGATGCTACTCCTGCCGCTGATATGACCTTCGCACTCACTCAAACTTTGGCACGTCGGAGGTTCTCTCCCCATGGGCCGGCCGCTTCTGGCATTTTACGCATGCTGATATTTACCCTGACGTTCTGAAAATGCAACCAGTGTTCGACCATTCTGCAAAGCATGCGAAACATTGACTCTCAGGTTGGCGACCTTGTGCTTATCTACCGTAGTCGCGGCAACTTCGACCATCAGCAGTCCATCAAGCTTCAGGCTCTGGATTGGGTCGGGCTGGGCGAACGAGCCTGAGTCTCAATCCTGGAAAGCGCATGTCAAGGTAGGATCTCCAGAAAAAGTGTGTATATAGCATTCGTGCTTTTTGGTATCTACCACCCATATCCAATGCTCGTTCGTCATCGTGAGAAAGAAAATAGTCTATGATCTGAACAGCTGTGAGACCGTTCAAGCCTTACCAGCCTTCAGCTTCTCCACAAACTCCTTGGGCGGCTGCTGCCTGTAGCCCTGCGGGTTGTTCTCGGTCCAGCGCCAGAGATCCTCGCACGCGTCCTCGAGCGTGAACTTGGTGCTCCAGCCGAGCTCGCTGTTCGCGCGCGTGGCGTTGGCGGTCAGGTTGAGAACGTCGCCGGCGCGGCGGGGCGCGACCTCGTACGGCAGGTCGCGGCCGACGGCGGCGCTGAAGGCCTTGATCATGTCGTAGACGGTGCTGCCCTTGCCGGTGCCGAGGTTCCAGGCGCGCACGCCGGGGTTCTTCTCGCGCAGGTGGTTGAGGGCGACGAGGTGGCCGTTGGCGAGGTCGAGGATGTGGATGTAGTCGCGGATGGCGGTGCCGTCTTTGGAGGCGTAGTCTGGGAGCGAGGGTTAGTGGTGCGAGGCAGGTGGATCAATGGTTGGCCTTGACTTACCATCGCCGAAAACCAGGAGCTTCTCGCGCTTGCCGACAGCGACCTGAGCGAGGAGGGGGAGGAGGTTGTAGGGCACACCCTGAGGGTCCTCGCCCATGATACCGCTGGGGTGGCTGCCAGCGGGGTTGAAGTACCTGAGCAGAGCAGCGTTGAACTCGTTGCCGCTCTTGCCAGCCTTCTTGGCCTTAGCGCGCTCGGCGTTGACGTGGTCGGTGATCATGGTCTCGACGCCGAACTTGGTGTTGCCGTAGGGGTTGGTAGGTCCAAGAGGGCAGTGCTCAGGGATGGGGATCATGTCGGGGAAGCGAGTGGCGTCGCCGTACACGGTAGCGGAGGAGGAGAAGACGATGTTGGTGACATTGTGCTTGGCCATGCTGCGGAGAAGGCAGAGCGAGCCAAAGACGTTGACGCGGTAGTACTCGAGAGGGATCTCGCCGGACTCGCCGACAGCCTGGACCGTCTTGTCAGTATCCCGTCCGCGGTTTGTTATCCCTTCTTCCTCGACATGCGACTCACCTTCAGCGCCGCAAAGTGGATGACATTGTCAATATCCGGGTGCTTCTCGAATACCGCGTCCAGCTTGTTCTCGTCTGTAATATCGCAAGCCTCATACTCGGGCCTCTTGCCGCAGATGAGCTCGATGCGGTTGAGGACCTCGTCGGACGAGTTGTAGAGGTTGTCGACGATGACGACCTTGTAGTCGGCCTCGAGGAGCGCGAGGGCTGTGAAAGAGCCGATGTAGCCGGTGCCACTGGTGAGAGACGTGTTAGCAGGTGGACATTGACGTTGTAGTTGCTCGGGGGTGAGGCGTGTTGAGTAGTGGGTTTCGTTGTTGGGCAGCTTTGGGGTGGAGGGACAGGGACTCGACGTACCCGGTGACGAGGACGGAGCCAACGACCATGGTGTCTTCTTGTATATGCGCGATTGGTACAGCGAAGGAGAGAGAGGCGTAGGCGGAAGCAGCGAGCAAGTCAACAAAAGCAAGGCTTAAGGGCGGCAGAGGGGGCCAGGTGTTTTATGACAGCAGGGCAGGGTTGCGCGTTTCGCAATGCGACGACGACGACGCATGTGGGGGCGGGGCGCGGCGGGCAGCGTTCGAGTCCCACCAAAAGTGCCCGGTGCGCGGAATTCATTTAACCTCGCGGGACAATTCACTCGGGGTTTAGCGTCCGCCGTGACGAGCGGGTAGGGCTGAGACCGACCTCCACTGGGGTCTCTGAGGAAGACAGATGTCGGGAGTAGGTGGAGGAGCATCCCATTGTCAGCATACCACCACCCACATCCCGGTGCTCTCGACACTCCTCCAACCGATTACCTGATCGGATGCCACGAGCTGTGACGGTGTGAAAGAGCAGGTTGGTGGAAAATAGGCGAAAGCCTCAATACCCGGCTCGCGCCATCTCTGAACGCCGGATCTACCTATCTACACCGCTTTCCAACGACCAATTGTCCTCACTTGGCAGCATCCAAAGCGGCCTTGATGGCATCGCAGCTCGCCTTCGCGTCTCCGAACAGCATCTTAGTGTTGGGGGCGTAGAACATCGGGTTCGGGATGTCCGCATATCCACCTTCGATAGTGTCAGCATTGTTCAACAGCCTAAAAATACTCCGCGGAAGATACTCACTGCCCATGCCGCGCTTCATCACGATCACTTGCTTGCTCTTGTAGGCGTCGATGATCGGCATGCCTGCGATGGGACTGGAATCGCAGTCAGCAATCTGCACGCTCGAGTTGGTCAGAAGGAGGGATGGATACTAACCTGTCCGGCTCCAAAGCAATGGGGTTGACTGTGTCGTTCGCGCCAATCACGACGGTAAGGTCCACATCGTCGAATCCCTCCTCGTTGATCTCGTCCATCTCCAGCACAATCTCATACGGCACGCTCGCCTCAGCAAGCAGCACGTTGCACTGTCCCGGCATACGGCCAGCAACAGGATGAATGGCGAACTTGACCTCGACACCCTGCGCACGAAGTCCAGCAACGAACTCCGCGATGGGGTACTGCGCCTTCGCAACCGCCATGCCGTAGCCGACGACGATGACAACCTTCTGTGCGTTGCGGAGCGATTCGACAGTCTCCTCTATCGTTGTCTTGGTTATCTCGCCCTCGATCTGCTTGGCCTCTTTGTTCGACGGCGCGGGCGCGATGCCGCCAAAGAGCACGTTCGTGAGGCTGCGGTTCATCGCCACGCACATGATGTACGACAGGATCGAACCGGAAGTGCCGATTAGCGCGCCGACGGTGGTTAAGATTGGCGAGTTGAGCATGAATCCTTCAGCCACGAGGGCAAAACCTGAATAGGCGTTGAGGACTGTGATGACGACTGGCATGTCGGCGCCACCAATAGCGGCTGTTGTGGTGTAGCCTTTCGCAAAGCTGAAGGCTGTGTTCGCTGCGAGACAGGTTGCGGCGATGGCTGGAGCGCCAGGGGCCATGGTCAAGAACGCTCCCATCGTGGCAACGTTGGCGCCCAGAAGACCCGTGTTGATCAGATGTCTGCCTGGGAGAATCGTCGGCCTAGAAGACATCTTGCCGGCCAGTTTCATGAAAGCTACAATCGAGCCGGTGAAAGTTACGCCGCCGATCAGCGTTCCGAGGTATGCTGTGATCATGTGCAGGTTATCCAGGTGTCCCACCGCCGCCATGACGGAGCCGATGCTGGTCAACACTGCAGCTAGACCGACCACCGAGTGTAGCGCAGCCACTGTCTGCGGCAGGTCTGTAGGCGTGATGCGACGGCCTATCAAGGCTCCGATCAGACTGCCAATACCTGCGACACCAAGGCACTGGACTAGAGTCTCCGGCGAGAACCCAACAGCGCAAAGTGAAGCCAGCACACCAGATCCGACGCCAAGCATACCAAGCATGTTACCTGCTCTGGCAGTAGCCTGAGAAGCGAGGCCAGTCAGAGACCCGATGCAAAGCACGCTACTCACCAGATAGCCGGCTTGCACAAGACCAGCCATACCGGTGCTCGCAGCTGCAACGAAACCGCCACCGAACAGTACAGCCGGCAAAGCGTACAGCCACATGTACTCGGGCGGGTCGGTTGGCCTCCGGAACATGTCCAGCATGCGTTTCGAGATGACGAAGCCTCCGGAGACGTTGACGAACGCCATCAAGACAGACGCAGCGCCGAGGTATTGTGGGAACGTCTGAGGCAAGTATCCGCCTCCCATAATGAAGAAGCCACCAATGCCGACAACGCCTGAAATGGCGTTGGTGACAGACATGAGCGGGCTGTGCAAAGCGGGTGCGACGCCCCAGACGACGCGATAGCCGATCAAGGAGGCGAGGGAGAAGGTGAAGAAGTTGCTCATGAACAGCGGCCCAGTGAACTTGCCGAGCGCGAGGGCGGCGCCCATGCCACCAGTTACGGTCGTCACCTCGCGGACTGTTTTCTGCCATGGTGTCACGGCTTTCGGCTCTTCTATAACAACTTCTGCTTTCTTCGCCGCAGGAGGCGCCGGAGGTGCGATTGGAGGCAGCGCTGGCATCATCTCTCCATTGTACGTGACAATTGACCGGCGGACGACTTCGTCATTTAGGTCGATACCAAAGTGCTTCTCTTTCGGTGACATGGACAGCAAGAACTTGGTAATGTTGTTGGAGTAGAGGGTCGATGCTTGGGTGGGCAAGCGCGAGGGAAGGTCGGTGTAGCCGATGACTGTCACACCTTTGTGCACCGAAAGCTCACCTGGGACAGTGATCTCGCAGTTTCCTCCAGCTTCAGCGGCCAAATCGACAATAACGGATCCAGGTTTCATAGCCGCAACCATCTCTTCCGTGATCAGGGTCGGCGCTGGGCGGCCCGGAATCAGCGCCGTGGTAATAACCATGTCCACCTCTTTGCACTGCTCCATGAACAGCTTCATCTCCGCCTCGATGAACTCTTTTGACATCACTTTAGCGTATCCGCCTCCGCCTGAGCCGTCTTCTTTGACATCGACTTCGATGAACTCCGCGCCAAGCGATTGAACTTGTTCGCGAGCGGCAGATCGCGTGTCAAAGCCTCGAACGATCGCACCCATTCTTCTCGCAGTGGCAATGGCGCTCAGTCCAGCAACGCCAGCTCCAATGACCAGAACCTTGCAAGGCGGGATCTTGCCCGCCGCCGTCGTCTGGCCCGTCAAATACCTACCGAAATGATTACTCGCCTCCAGCACCGCCTTGTACCCGGCAATATTCGCCATGGAGCTGAGCACATCGAACGTCTGCGCGCGCGTGATGCGCGGAATCATGTCCATCGCGAAGCTCGTCAGGCCCTTGCGGCGCATGCTCTCGACGACGGGCCGGTTCTTCTCCAGCTGCGGCTGCAGCGTGCTGATGATCACGCCGCCCTCGCGGAAGCCCTCGAGGTAGTTGTTGACGCCGATCAGCCCGCGCGTCGAGATCCGCGGCGGCCGCACCTTCAGGATGATGTTGCTGTCGTACCACACGCGGCTGGCGTTGACCAGCGTCGCGCCGGCTTCTTCGTACGCGTGCGCGGGGAATTGCGCGGCGAAGCCCGCGCCGTTCTCGATGAGGACTTGTTTGAAGCCTTTTTTCAGGAGGAGGGCGGCGTTCTGGGGCGTCATGGCTACGCGGCGTTCGCCGGAGCGGACTTCGGTTGGCACGCCGATTGTGAGCTCGCTGTAGGGAGTGCATTTTACTGGCTCTGCTTCGGCAGGCGTGGACTGGGTGGCTCCTTGGGAGCGCTTGGATGCAGTATGAAAAGACCTAGCCGTGGCAAGGCTGGCCGCTCTGGTGATGGTGGAAGGCCATCGTCGAGCTGGTTGGATTGCGTGCGACCTCAGAGGTCGCGAACAGGGCCACATGGTGGCCGTTCAAGTGATTATCATGGGCTTTCAGCAAGCTCCTTTCTTCCTCTGACAAGGTCTGGTTAAGTCTGGCCTGGTCGTGTGCGCGGCCTTGAATGCGTGTCACTGTGAAGAAGGCGTGCAGGACGCAGAAAGCTGCATGCAGCCGCTGTGCAGCAGATTATGCACGTACGCGTTCCAGCAAACTGCACGTTCCCGGTGGCCACGGGAAGCAGATCGTCGAGGAAGAAAAGTCGTGGAAGAAAGAGAGGAGTGAGAAGAGGGAGAGAGTTCAGGTACCAAGTGGCTTGAGGTAACTAGCCGCGCTGCGGCGCGGGACTACGCAATTGCCGGCGAGGCGTGCACAAGACGGTCACATGGCGCCAATGCTGCGCCGGCTGGTGGTAAACGAGGCTTGGAGAGGGGGAGGTGTGTTGTGTTGGTCGCGCGCGCGGGGTGAGGCGCGTGCTTTGCGGGGGGCGATGCGGGGTGTTCGATTTCGGGAAGCCGGCCAGTCTGAGCCTGAGGTGAGAGTGAAGCTGGTTGCGGGAATTGTTGCGGGAATTGTTGCGGGAGGCGATGTGGTAGTCTTTTACCGCAGTCGTCATCGCATAAGTATGCATGCTTGGAATGGTGGCACTAAGGCTTCTCTTTTTTGCAGTATCGACGGCTGCATCTAGCGGACAAAGCCCTGTTGGAGCCCAACACACTCCCTCAGAGCCTCTGCGTAGCCACGAGCCCTTCGGTAAGTAAAGCGTCGCCAAAGGTTCCACGGCTGATTGATCCGCGACCACATGGCCCGCTCATACCTTTTGTATGATCCGATGAGACCAATCAAGCAAGCTCCGTGTTGCAGGAAGATTTTGTTCGCACCGTATCGGGGTCGGCACGATGAGTCAATCACTACCCAGAAACCAGCGGCTAGTTCGTAGGAATGCAAAGAACATCTTCATTCAATTGCTCTTAGAACACTCACTCTATTCATTGCGTCTCCTTGACATCCTCCCCCACCTCCGCAACCCACCCACATGCCTTACTCCTAAACAACTCCAACTTCGGCCTCGGCAACTCAACCTCATCCGCAAACAGCCCGTACTGCAAACACCACACGTCCGGCGCGTGGCCCTCGATAATCCGCACGGGGCTCCCACAGCGCGAGCACATGCTCCTTTGCATTGGCTTGCCGGAGCTCGTGTTAGGGTCTGAGTGGTTGACGTGGTTGTCGCCGGTGATGCTCGCGTGTTCCTTGGGCACCATGAAGGCGTAGGATGCTACGCCGCCAGAACGACGCTTGCAGTTTGCGCAGTGGCAGACGAGGCTGGAGAGGGTTGAAATGGGAGTTGTGATTTGGACCTGAGGTGGGGTTAGGAAGGGGACCTTGATGGATGGATTGGCAGGCGATGGGGCGTACTTTGACGTCGCCGCAGAGGCAGCGGCCGTTTGTCGGCATTGTGATTTATGTTCTTCTGGATCAAGTCTCTGCTTCAGTATACAGCTTCCCTAAGATCCCGCTTCTCGAATACTTCAGACACTTTTGTTCTGTCAAGACTTGGGAAATGCAACATTGGAAGGTCGAACGACTGTTCATCTTGACGTCATGGTCGTAGAGAAACGATTCGAGTTGCGTGTCTGGCAGAAGATGTTCTCTTGAGACGCCAGTCCATATGCTGTGATCAATGAGACTACGCCGGGGTAAGAAAGGCTGTCACCGCGTGCCAATTCTCCGATGTGTAACTGAGGTCGAGCATTTTAGCTGACACGTTGAGTTGTCATCGAAGCTTTGTGATCACATTTGCATCGATGGTTGGCCGTAACGGAATGATCATAGAGGGAGGAAAAATCACATGGAGAGAATGAACAGGTTGACGTGCTTTCTGATATCGACTCCATGCGCGAGGCTGCGCCCGCGAGAAGGAAAATAAAATAAAATAAGATAAGAAAATCGAGAAGATGGGACTCGAGAAGGACAGATATGCAGCCAGCCGCTAGCGCCAAAGCTGTCTTGCCCAATCAGCTGCTTCTAAGTGCGCGCGAGGCAAGTGAACGAAACCTCTGGATTATTTATCAAATAAATACAATAAAAAGGACTCGAGTTCGGGAGAAATGCAGACACCCGTTAGCGCCCGCCCTCGAGTGACCAATCACTCGTCGGCTGCACGCTCCAAGGGCGAATGCCAGGAGCGCCTCGATCTTGCGTCGCCTACAATGTGCCCGCGTCTCTGCGACAGCAGTATCGCGAGTTCGCCATGCGAGTCGCACAACGAGAAGTCGACCTGACTCGCCAAAGACCCAAGTGGACCGTGGTTGGAAGTCGGCACTCCTTCGGCGGGCGTTGGACGCTGGGATCTCACTTCTTCTATCCACATGCGGCCGACGCCTGCAGATGAGTGATCCGTTCCGAGAGCTATATCTAGAAACCAGCGAACCGCACTGGTCGTTTTGAGAGTACATCCCAACGTGTCATCGTTTCAACAGAAAGATGGAGTTGAACAAGGAGAAAGCAGATGGTATGACGCCTCGCAGAAACCAAGTGCCCCTTACCTTTGCTATTCGCTGACTTCAAGGTAGGCCAGAGACCTTGTGAGGAACAAAATCAACAAACCACTCTAACCCATCCACGCTTTTGGACGTTGATCATGCCGATCCAACTCGGCCTCATGTCTTCCCTCTTCTATCTAACCATCGCTGGCGAGAGCAAATTCGCCGAAACCAAACAGCGTTGCCACACCTACGACCTGCTCGGCAGCACAGTCGCCAAAATCGACTGCACCAAGCACATCATCACCTACTCCCTCGCCGCAATCACATCCTTCATCGCCCCCTTCCTCCTCACCCGACACATGTTCTCAAAACCATAACCCCCAAGAGCCCAACCCATCTCACCTCAACTGCCCTCCCCCTCCCTCCGACTCTCCTTCTCCTCCTCCTTAGGCTTCTCCCTCAACGCCTCATCATCCGCCCTCTCCAGCCCAATCTGCGGAATCAGCGCGACGGCCAGCACGCACCCGAGCGCCGCCAGCGCCGCGTTGAGGTAGAACATGCGCCGGAACCCCGCCGCGTACGCGCGCACCGTGACGTCTTCGATCGCCGCGCGGCGCGCCGGGTCAGAGACGCCCTGCAGCGCGGTGACGGGGTCGTCGACGAAGGCGTCGCTCGGCTCGCCGACGGCGGAGAGGGACGAGCGCAGCGAGGAGTTGAGCAGAGTGGCCGCGACGGCGAGCCCGAGCACGGAGCCGAGGTTGCGGACGAAGTTGCGCGTGCAAGTCACGACCGCCATGTCTGCGCGCGCGACGCCGGCTTGAATGGCGATGAGGGAGGGTTGGAGAGTCTGGCCGACGCCGAAGCCGGTTAGCAGGCCGTAGCCGATTGCGCGGCCGACGGAGAAGTGTGCTGCGTCCATGGTGCTGTAGAGCCCGAGGCCGACGGCCCAGGCGATCCAGCCGGTGATGATGCTCTCGCGGTAGCGGCCGGTCCAGTGGACGATAAGGCCGGAGAGGGTGCTGGATATGGTTTGGGTTAGCGTGATGGGAAGGAGTAGGGCGCCCGATTTGATGGGCGAGAGGTTGTAGGCGAGCTGGAAGAAGGAGGGGATGTAGTAGATTTGGGTGACGAAGAGCCAGCCGTTGATGAACATTGTTAGGCAGGCACCGACGACGAGGCCGCTGCGGAAGATGTGTACTGTTTTGGAGGGTCAATGTTACGGACGGTAGTCGGATTCGGTTGACTTACAAGGCATCAGTGGGAATCTGGGGCCTTTCCATTGCCATAAGAGGAACGCACCGAGCGTAGCAACGCCCAGTATCAGCGGTGCAATGACTGCAGAGGATTGCCATGGGTAATCCGAGTCGGCCCAAGTGAGCGACAACTATCCAAGTCAGCTAGGGCAAGATCAGTCAAAACCATTCGACGATATGAACGTACCACGATCAAAGTGGACGCAGCCAAAGTCAACGCGCAACCAAAGAAATCGACAAGCTTGATTTTCATCAACCACGATCCTTCCACCGGCTTCAATGGCATCGCAAAAAAGATCGCTATTGTCGACAAAGCCGTGAGAGGCAGGTTGAGCCGGAAGATCCATCTCCTTTGGCAAATCAGCCAACACAATCGACCAGACTCATCGAGAAGCATACGACTCACCAAGACTCCGGCCCATTCGAACTCAAGCTCGCACCAATAATCGGCCCAATGCCGTTCGAAATCGCCACAACAGCTCCCTGTCACCACAAGTCAGAACAAATCCCCTCCCGCTCAATCGCGACACTCACCAAAATACCCTGATACTTCCCCCTATCCCTCAACGACACCACGTCCGAAACAATCGTCTGCGCCAGCGTCATCAACCCGCCGCCGCCGACGCCCGTCAGCGCGCGGAAAGCGATCATCTGCGGCGCGCTCTGCGCCAGCGAAGCGGCCAGCGAGCCGATGAAGAAGATCGCGATGCAAGCCAGCAGCACCGTCTTGCGCGAGAAGATGTCCGACAGGCGGCCGTAGAGGAGCTGGAAGGAGGTCGAGGTCCTGTCGACGTCGTTGCGTGTCAGGCTGATTTGGAAGTCGGTACTCTTCGAAGATGGAATGGTCTTACAGGAAATACGCGCCCGCGATCCACGCGCTCTGGCTGCCAGCGCCGAGCGCGCGGGAGACGATGTTCAGACTCGCGGCGAGGGTCGTCTGGTCCATCAGCGCGACGAGGTCGACGCTGGAGCACGTGAGGAAGACCTGCGTTGGGTACGTCGGTTAGCGCACGCGCTGTGTGTAGGGCTAGTGAGAGGCCAGGAGTCGCTTGCAATGCGTCCTGCAAGGTACGCTTACCATGATGATCTTGCTGGGCTTGACGTAGCGGGTTTGGTCGGTCAGCTGCGCGGGAGATGCATCTTTTGACGCGGGGGTAGGCGAGCCTGCGTCTGAGGAAGGCGCATTGGATGTTGTTGGTGGCGATGTCGCCGCTGCATCATTACTGATCGCAGGCGCCATTTTTGGTTCGAATGGAGGGACGAAATGGGACGAGCGACCGCCGAGAAAGCGGCAGCAGGGCCATGCTGCGTTCTTGAACCATCAGCCATGGCATCTTGGTTGAATTGTGTTCGATGATGTGAACACAAAGCCACCCCTGCAGTGGATATAGCGGTCTCGCAGCCGTCCAATAAGAGTGGGCTGGTATAGTGATCTACGCTGGCGTTTGAGCAGGTATTCGACCATAATGGTCAACTCAAAGCGCCGATCACCACCTCACGCGCACGCAAAACACCTCAAATTGAATTCTCGCGCCTGCCATGTGGGCTTGCGGTCGCGTGTAGATCGCTCTTGGAAATGAAACCGCCTCAACTTTGAGGCAGATGTTGAGAGCGGTGGTTCGTTTTGATGACTGAGAGGCACGGCGCCAAGGCGCTTTCTACTGGAGATCAGGCCTGTTCTGGTCCAATGCGACAACGTGTTGAAGAGGGCCGTCATATATTGCGCATGTTGAAGCGGCGCCAAGATGGATTGGAGGAACATTATGGTGGTGCCACGAGTCTGTGGGCCTTGTCAAAGCCGACTCTATGCAGTTCACCTGGGTTGCACCTGCCTTGCTAGAAGTCAGGCCCGGGAATGCGGTGCTATAAAGATGTCGGTTGCCACCTCAAGCGTCGACGTGTCTCGGCATCTCCTACCTTGTTGTTCCTTACGCCGTAAAGATGAACGTGTTTTCCGGCCCCGACTCCCTCAAGGACTACTATGATCCCGACAAGAATCCTCCTCTGCCGTTGGTGGAGATTCCTCAGCATCTGAATCCGTTCCACGGACAGGGTGTGCGCATCTATGCGAAGATGATGACGATGCTGCCGGCTCACAACGTCAAGGAGTTGCCGGCGTTGTCTATGCTGTCGGCTCCCGGCGCGGTCGATCCCAAGACGAAGACAGTCATCGAATACTCATCCGGGTCGACGGTGATCTCGATGGGAATCGTCGCTCGCATCTTGCACGGCATCGACGACACAAAAGCTTACATCAGTAACAAGACAAGTGAAAGCAAGCTGAAGATGTTGCAATTCTTCGGTCTAGACCTTTACCTGTTCGGAGGGCCTTCGCAACCCGAGCCCACGGACGATCGAGGCGGCATCCAAAGAGCAAGAAGAGATGCGCAGACTTGCGAGAAGACGACGAATCCGAACCAGTATGAGAACGACCTGAACTGGAACGCCCACAGGCGTTGGACAGGGCCGCAGATACTGAAGCAGCTTCCGAACATCGACGTCCTCTGTGCAGGGATGGGAACCGCAGGCACCCTAACTGGCACTGCGACGTACATGAAAGAGGCCAAGCCTTCAGTCAACTGCATTGGTGTGTGCACGGCGCCCGGTGATCGCGTCCCTGGCCCTCGCAGCCACGCACTGCTCGCTCCGGTGGAGTTTCCATGGAAGAAGTGCGTAGACAGCATTGTTGAATGCGGATCCGAGGAGTCTTTCACAATGTCGCTTCACCTGACTCGCAACGGTCTCGTCTGTGGCCCGTCGTCGGGATTCAATCTTGTCGGGCTCCTGCGCTACCTCGAGCAGAGGCAGAGCGACGGCACCTTCGAGGGGCTCCGCAACAGCACCACAGGCTTGATCGAATGCGCCTTCTTGTGTTGCGACCTACCTTACCAGTACATCTCGGAGTACTTCCAGAAAGTGCCGGCGTCAGAATTCCATCCTATCAAGAACCAGAACCTCACCGGCGTGGACGTTCACCGTTACGACGAGGCATGGGAACTGAGGGCTGACAACCTGCACCTGCACTCCTTACTCGACGATCTGGACACAGTGCTGCTGGACCTTCGCGATGCCAGGAGCTCGGAGGAGTGGAACCCGAAGCCTCAAAACAAGTTGCCCATTCCGCTCTTCACGCTGTCTCCAGACCAAGAGTCGCCCTTCTACAACAGCCGACTGCTGGAACTGCAGTGGCGCGAGTTGGATCAGGTCTTCGCGGGCACTCTCGATCCGCGCTTATCTGACAAGACAGTCGTGGCTCTTTGCCATGATGGTGACACAGCACGCATCGCGAGCAGCATCCTGCGGGCCAAGGGTGTCACCTGCTTCTCAGTCAAGGGTGGAGCGCAGGCATTGCGGTCATGCAGGGAGGAGAAGAAGGTTGACAGTCCTATGAGAGAGACAGAGGAGGAAGAACTGGGGCGTCGTTAAAAAGGACTTCCGCTCGGTTGCGCTAGGGCTTAGGGTTAGGACAAAAAAGAAAAGTGGTGGAAGTCGGCGCGGTTGCCGACGTTCCAGCGGATGTGATAGGTCAAAAGTTGAGTGTGTATGCTTTGCTAGACAGCCCGTACCGAACAAAATACATGGAGATAGATTGGGATCTGCGAGGTGATGCTGCACTCCTGACGTCGGCTCCAGTGTAGCGTGTTGCTTGACATCGGTCGAACACGGGGTGAAGACTTGGCGTAAGGGAGCAGCGGAAGGCTGAAGCTGCACGTTTCACAGCAGATGGCGGAGGAGCAAGCAGTGTACGATTCGCGTTTCAGAGACGCGCGAGACGGCTGGCCGCAGAGAGATGTGCGAGTGGTGAGGTGCAGGCGGCGGCGGTGTTTACAAGATGGAGCTGGCGCAACAAGTGACGTTGGAGCCCCCGCTCCGAGGGGCACGCCGCGTGGGTGCAGGCGTGCGAGCAGCCACGTAACGTCGAGTGCAGCTGTAATATATCGCCGGCCGGACGAGGGAGCCGTGCGGGATGGCGGGTGGGAGGGCAGAGTGATGGATTGTGAGCTAACGTTAGATCGCTGCGTGCGTGGTTCCAACCGCTCGTCGTCACCATCTCCCCCATCACCGCGCCGCGTTTGTTTACAGTGCCGTAAATGCGGCTTTTCGTGGCTGAGGCAAGCAGCGGCGGCCGCGCACGCACCCCAGCCAAACTCAGTCTGCACGCCACGCCGCGCCTCGCCCTCATCCTTCCACGCATCCCTACCGAGACCTGCCTCACCTTACCTGACGCACACTGCCAGCCCTCACCGCGCCTGAAACTCCCTTCGGCCGTGGCTGTCGCTGCGCCTGCTGCTGTTGACTCCCCACTCCACCCTCCACCCGCTGTCCGCCGCGCCCATCAATAATTATCTGCCTACTTTACCTACCCAACTTCGCCCGCATCGCTTGTTGATATCGCCCGCCTCGCCCCGCGCGCTCTTATCCGCGATCGTCGCCTGGCCCGACTCAGGCAGCCCGCCGCTCCGCCGCACCTAGTCTGCATCACCAGCGGGGCCTAACGGCTTGCGTGGTGGAGTTCCCTTCCACGCCGCACTGCTTGCCTGCCTGCCTGCCCTTGTGTCTGTCTGTCCGTCCGTCTCTGCTCTGCCTGGCAACACGGCCCACGACTGAACACTCGCCTGACCTCACTTCCACCGCCCACGTGCCACCCGCCGCGCTGAAACGCCCGCCTCCTCCTCTTCACGCCCGCATCCCACCCACCGCCTCCGGCCCTCACTAAACGCGACCGCCGTCGTAATTGCGGGTCCAACACATGCCGCACGCTCCGCGTTAGGCGTCGAGCGACTCTCACCACCTCCACCCAAACAACAACACCACCGCGAGCCCGGCCAGCCCACCGCAAAAACAACACCTCCAGCGCCGCCGAGGCAACTCGTCCGCCCACCGCCTCCCGCCCCGCCGCGGGCGCCCCTCCCACCACCATGAGCCACAACGACGAGGCCGCCGTGCAGGAGCTCATCCGCAAAATCGACCGCGAAAATGCCATCATCAACGCCGCCCGCCAGATGTCGCAGGCCACCAACAACCCGGCCGTCAGCTCGCGTGTCGACTCGCAGATCCGCGAGGCCACTCGCAACATCAACTACTTCGAGCAGACCCTGCGCGACATCCAGACCCGCCAGATGGGCAACGCCATGGGCAGTCTGAACGTGGGAGGTAGTTCTGGCGGTCCCATGCCACCTCATCATGGTGTGCCACAAAACGGACAGAGTGGAAGAGGCATGAACAACCAGAGCGGCTACGGCCAGCAACAAGCAGACTACGGCGCGCCCGGTCCTGGAGGCTACAGCATGGGCGCCGGAAATGGCATGATGCCTCCAAGAGCGCCGTATGCGCCGCCTGGTCCTGAAGAAAGATCGCCACGCGCACGCCCCAACTACAGCAAGCTCGGTGAGTTGGTCTTGTCGAAAGCTTTCCACGGTACTGCCAGCTAACATCCAATTTTCTAGACTTGATTAAAGCCGACACTCAGCATCTTGGCCCTCGGATTCAACTCATGTTGTCTCAGCTCGAGTTCAAGCTCAGTGTTGAAAAGCAGTACAAAGATGGTATCGAGAAGATGGTGAAGCTCTACCAAATGGCGGGTGACCGCAAGAGCCGAGCGGACGCCGAAGGCAAGAGGGTGGAAAGTAATCAGAAGATCCAATTGCTCAAATTGGCGTTACGAAGATATGAGGATCTCCACGTCGTCGACAATGAGCCAGACTCGCCAGATGATGACAGCACCGATATTCCGACTCAGCGAAAATCGATCAGCGGACAGATCTCTGTACGGATCAATGCTGTCGCCGACGTCGACCACGCCGCCACCGGAAGATTTCAGCGCGGTCCGGAAACTTTTGTCATCATGAAGGTTGAAGATGTTTTCAAGGGCCGGACAAAGGCCACTCGCACCGACCGATGGCCAGATGAGGTGCACGACTTCGATGTGGACAAGGCTAACGAAATTGAGTTTACGGTGTACGACCGCTCTGGCGACAACGCGACGCCTATAGGATTGCTCTGGATCCGACTACAGGACTTGGTGGACGAGCTCAGAAGAAAGAGGGTGGAGACGGAATTCCAACAGGCCGGCTGGACTACCGCTGATAAAATGGCTGATGGCGGACCTCGGCCTGACATGCAGTTTCAGCCTCCTCCTGGCTCTCAGGGTGGAGCGGCTGGCCGACCTGATGTCGGACCTGGCGCTGGTGGCCCCGGAATGCAACCCCAGACTGGACCAGTTTTTGTTGATGCATGGTTTACCTTGGAGCCGGTTGGCCGTATTCAACTCACCATCAGCTTCACGAGGCAAGCGCACGCCAAGAGCAAGTTCGATGTCGGTCTTGGACGTAAAGGTGCCGTTCGTCAGAAGAAGGAGGATGTTGTCGAACAGTATGGCCACAAATTCTCGGTGCAGACTTTCTACAACATCATGCGCTGCGCGTACTGCGGCGACTTCCTCAAGTACACTGCTGGCATGCAGTGCGCGGACTGCAAGTACACCTGCCACAAGAACTGCTTCTCCAAGGTCGTCACCAAGTGTATCAGCAAATCGAACGCCGAGACCGATCCCGACGAGGAGAAGATCAACCACAGAATTCCGCATCGCTTCGACGCCTTCAACAACATGGGTGCAAACTGGTGCTGCCACTGCGGCTACATGCTTCCGCTCGGCAGGAGCAAGGCGCGACGATGCACGGAGTGCAAGCTTACTTGCCACTCAGGATGCGTTCACCTTGTACCAGATTTCTGCGGTATGAGCATGGAGAGCGCGAACCAGATCTTGGCCGAGTTGAAGGGCATGAAGGGCAGAATGATGAACAACAGTGCCAGATTAAGGCCACAGTCCACTCCCAACACGAGGCCCACGCCCCCACAGCAAAGCCAGAGCTACGCACCTGCGCCTGGTCATCAAGAGAAGCTTCAGGCGGAGGAGCGTTCGCAGGAAAGGCCATTTTCTTATGGCAGTGGCAAGGAGCGCAACTCTGATCACTACGATCAGCCCCCCAGGACCAGCACGTACGGCCAGCCGAGTGGAACATCGCTGGACGCAGCGAAGGCTTCAATGACGGGTGGAAGTGTACCTTCTTCGCCGGAGATGCAGCAGCAACCCAGGCCTCCTCCCGCGAGAGTGCAGTCATCGCAATCTGCTGCTGCCGCCGCTGCCGCTTCTGCAGCACTTTCTGGCAAGCGAACTTCTGCGGCACAGGATCCCAGAAGCAACTATGGCCGCATGTCTTCCGGTGACTATCAGCAAGGACACCAGTCTAGGACATCAGGCCCTTACGCCGATGGCTACAAGGAGAGCAAACAGCTGCCCTCGTCCCAGCCACAGCAGCCTGCGTACGATCCCTCAGCGTACGCTGCTGTCAGCGGATACCCTCAATATCAGCAGCAGCCCCCTATGCACCAGCAGCCGCCGCCCTCCAAGTCTCCGTACCAACAACAAATGCCGCCGCCCCCGCAAGTGCAAACTCCTCAACACCAGGCCCCTGTGCAGCAGCCTCCGCAGCAGCAAGCACCGCCTTCAGTCACAATGCCGATTGTCGAGCAACGCAAGGCTGCACCGCCTGCCAACACCCAAGGTACTGGCAAGCGCATTGGCTTGGATCACTTCAACTTCTTGGCTGTGCTTGGTAAGGGTAACTTCGGTAAGGTCATGCTAGCAGAGACGAAGACAACCAAATCTCTGTACGCCATCAAGGTCCTGAAGAAGGAGTTCATCATTGAGAATGACGAAGTGGAGTCCACTCGCTCCGAAAAGCGCGTGTTCCTCATCGCCAACAAGGAGAGGCATCCCTTCCTCACGAACCTGCACGCCTGTTTCCAGACCGAAACCCGCGTCTACTTCGTCATGGAGTACATCTCCGGTGGTGATCTCATGCTGCACATCCAACGCGGCCAATTCGGCACGAAGCGCGCCCAATTCTACGCCGCCGAAGTCTGCCTCGCCCTCAAGTACTTCCACGAGAACGGCGTCATCTACCGCGACCTGAAGCTCGACAACATCCTCCTGACGCTCGACGGCCACATCAAGATCGCCGACTACGGCCTCTGCAAGGAGGACATGTGGTACGGCAGCACGACGGGCACCTTTTGCGGCACGCCCGAGTTCATGGCCCCCGAGATCCTGCTCGACAAGAAGTACGGCCGCGCCGTCGACTGGTGGGCCTTCGGCGTCCTCATCTACCAAATGCTCCTGCAGCAGTCGCCCTTCCGCGGCGAGGACGAGGACGAGATCTACGACGCCATCCTCGCCGACGAGCCCCTGTACCCCATCCACATGCCGCGCGACTCCGTCTCGATCTTGCAGAAGCTGCTCACGCGCGAGCCCGAGCTGCGTCTTGGCAGCGGCCCGACGGACGCGCAGGAGATCATGAGCCACGCCTTCTTCCGCGGCGTCGACTGGGACGACGTCTACCACAAGAGGGTTCCGGCGCCCTTCATGCCGACCATCAAGAACCGGGCGGACACGAGCAATTTCGACAGCGAGTTCACCAGCGTCACGCCGGTTTTGACGCCCGTGCAGTCCGGTAGGTTTCAAGTCTTTTCCACCTGTGGTTATGGATCTCTCGCTAACGTATTTCGCAGTGCTCTCCCAAGCTATGCAGGAGGAGTTCAGAGGATTCTCTTACTCGGCGGATTTCGTCTGAGCTGCTCGTTCGGGTAATTGTATCACTTGAATTACCGACACGGCCCTGCCCTTTCAAGACGGCAGTCTATCTCTCGTTTGACTCCGGTTTCTCTTTCAGGACGCGAGAACGACACAACACGGAAGACAAGCCGGAAGAGAAACTTCGAGCCCCGCCGGGCCCCGCGTGAACGATCGCTACACGAAACGGAGGCGGCCGACCCGCGTCTTTCGATCCTTTTCTTTGCCATGGCGGACGAGACACGAAGGTGGACGATCGCTTCGATTCGAGCCGCGTGGAAGCAAAGCAATTGGGACGCTCTCGCACAATGCACAAATTCAACAAATGAGATGAAGACGGGCATTGATTGGTTCTTGCGGGCAGGAAAGCCAAATTGTTCGAAGGGACGTATGCTTGAGCCTTCCATGGTTTTCGGACCCACAACGACGGCTTCTCGAAGACTGTGACGGTGAGGCGGTCAATGCATCAGACGCTGAGACGCAAATGTTCAAAATTGCGGAGGGAAGGAAGGACAGGATAATGTGAAGATATCTCCTCACGGGCGTCAGGAGGAGAAAAGAGAAAGTTAGCGAACGAAGCGAGAAGGAGCAAAGCGGGATGAAAACGAAAAGTTAATAGACGCACGCACGTCCTCTCCATAACGGTCTTTTTTTCACGAATCCATAATCAAAAAGAAAAGTTTCTCTTAAATTCGCCCAACCTATCACTTCCCATTATCCGAACCTCCCCATCAACCCCTCCCTCACCCGCCCATTGACCACCGCCCCAACCCCATACGCGGGCAGCACCCTCGCCATCCTCGCCACCGACGCCCCAACCCATCCCTGCCTCACCCGTCCCCACCTCTCCCCATATCCCAACCTCCCCCGCCGCGCGTGCAGGTCCAGCGCGAAGAGGTGCAGCGGCGTCGCGGCCCACTGGCTCAGCGCCGGCGCCGTGAGCTGCGCGGCCGTCGTCCGCGAAACCACTCTCTCGAGCTCCGGGGGCAAATGTGGCGCGAGAACGCCGGGCAGCGCGAACGACGCCGTGAGCGTGATGACGTCTCGCACGACGAAAGGCGGGTACGCGACGGCGGGGAAGCGCGCGGCGGAGGCGCCGAAGGCGCGCGCGAAAGAGGTGTCTTTGTGCAGTGAGAGGAGCAGGTTGGTGGCTGTTACGGCGGCGAGTTTGGGGGCTGAGGTGCTGGTGCTGGTGGCTGGGAGGGGAGGGGATGAGGAGAGGGAGGTAAGAGTGTCGGAGGCGTTGGCGGCGAGGTAGGTGCCGGTGTAGAGGAGGAGCATGGGGCGGTAGGAGGGGGAGGTGAAGAAGTGGGTTGGGTTGAGGAGGGTTGTTTGGAGGGTGGTGAGGAAGGTTGTGGTGAGGGGGCGGAGGAGGGTGCTGGATTCTATTACGGCTCTGCAGGTGGGGAAGAGGGGGTTAGCTGGATTGTTGATGGTTGATGGGTTGGTTTGACTTACTTGTCGACTGCCGCGACTATGGGAGATACTGAGCACGCGGCTGTTAGGGCTGCGAGGACGTCTAGGAAGAGACGTTTGGCGATGTTGAGGTGTGTGGTTTCGGGGAGGTTTGATATTTGTTCCGTTGAAGGTGCCTTGGTGGCATTGACGCTCATCGTTCCGATTGAAGGTTGGATTTCATCAATCGAACGAGTGATGTTTTGACGATCAATTCTCTCACGTCCAATATCGTCTTGCACATGCGACTAGACACGAAATCGATCGATGTGTGAGACACAGGAAGAGGCTCGTCACCATTCGACGATCCGAGCATCATATCAATATCGTGGTTTCGATTCTGCATACTCGCCGGCAGAAACCCATCACGAGGTGACATCGGGTTCCACCCGAGAGGTGAGGTACCTGCTGATTGTACCTTATCATCGGATGCGAACCCGATGCCGATGGCTTTCCACGCGGGGCGATCCAACCCTAAACGCCACCATCTCGTCTCCGCAAACCCTTGTCGAGTATAATGCTATGCCCTAGTCTACTCAAAGTTACGCCTTAGCATGTTGAGTATTACGACCTTTGCGCTAG
Organism: Cladosporium halotolerans; assembly: GCF_011745625.1. Classification (NCBI taxonomy): domain Eukaryota; kingdom Fungi; phylum Ascomycota; class Dothideomycetes; order Cladosporiales; family Cladosporiaceae; genus Cladosporium; species Cladosporium halotolerans. The sequence goes on from NW_027191459.1 coordinate 127,122, forward strand.
GCTTTCATGAGCATTGAAGGCATTCACAAAAAATTACAGCTTGATAATTGCAAGAAAAGATGTGGGATGGATTTTGGATTGAAGCTATTGTGCGACCGTTTCTGATACAAAAGCAATCTATGCATGCACACAAGTCGTTCTTTTTTTGGTTCCCAGGAACTCATGCAGGGTTGTAACCCTTACTCCATTCAGTACAGTCCAAGTCCAGCATCGCAGTATCAACATTGCGACAAGTCGCTTGGTGAGAGCCGTTGATGCTTCGTACATCAATGTTTTCGGCTCGGATATTGGAGCAAGTCTCCGGGCTTGAGCAGACCACATGGGCGACGAGTGGAGCGAAGACTCGGTTGGTCCATCCGCGGATACTCTTAAACGTGATGTCGGAAATGTTCAGGCGTGCCTGACACATGCGGTCAGCCTCTGCATTGTACTCTGTGAAGGCGGCACTTACGGGATGTTTGAAACACTCATCTTCATCGTCCTGTCCATAACACTGCGTGATCGTGATACCATAGTCGACGTTGTCTAACCACATGCCGTCGTAGGTGACATTCCTGACCGAGCCAGAGCCGCCACCTCCGTTCAGATTGGCCGATTTTTCGCTGAAAGAGTCCGGCCATACTTTGATGCGGGCACCTTCGGAGGAGTTGTACATAGAAATATTGCGGACGAGGATATTTTCGACAATGTCGATACGCTCGGGGTATTGGCCCAAAGAGCCGACGGAGATGCCATGCGTTCCGTTGCAGGAAAGGTTTTGGACAAGGACATTGGTTGCGTTGGGTTTGAAGGAGACGCAATCTTCGAAGAGTCAGCTAAACCTTAAGTGAGCGGGATTTCAGAGGCAATGTTTACCATCACCATTTGTGACCGTCGAGTTTTGGATAATGATATTGTCAGATTGTAGAATGTCCCAGCCGTCCGTGTTTTTCTCGAAGCTGAAGGTGTGGCTAACAGCACGGATTTTGATGTCGGTATAGACGACGCCGCTTGAGTTTGCTACGATATTCGTCCAGAAGGGAGAGTTGTTCAAGCTGATATCGCTGACTGAACCACCTTTGAGACCAACAGTAGCGAATAGAATGGGTCGTTTGATAGTCTTGTTGGTGTAAAAAAGATCCCACCAGGGCTGCCCATTACCTTCGAGGACACCACCACCATAGACATTCACGTCTTCACCTCCGAGAACAAAGAAGCTGGCTGCATCTTGGAAATCGAACTTGAAGGCGTTTGCCTCCCAGAAGTCAGTATCGTTGGTGAACGTGATACTGCCTTGGATGTCTATATCAACGTGTGAGAGATTGCTCAGATCAAGTGGAGCTCCAATGATGTAATCCGTTTGTTGGAGGAAGATCACATCTTTAGGAAGTCAGTATCGATCCATCTCATCGGAATATTCATAATACTTACGGCCTCCATCATTGCACTCCTCGAAAGCGGAAAGGACGTAGCCGGAGTCATCTGTAAGCCCGTCACCGTAGCTATTGACCAGACAGGTCTTTCCTCTCTGAGGTGATGTCGCTGCTGTGATAGGTCTACGAGACCTCAAGTTTTGTAGAACGGATATTTGAGAATTGGTTGCTGTTGCTAAGCATGAGAGCGATGTGGCTAAGAGGAAGACTTTTGAGGAGAACATTGCGTCACTCTGTAGAGATTTTTGATTCTGAACTTCATTTCGCTTAGAGCTTGCAGAGGCTAACTCATATTTATACCATCGCTTCATGATCCAGTATATGGTTGTTACTTTACAAACTTCGGCACATATCCGAAGATCATCATTCCGCCAAGTCCAGATTCCTGGGAAAAATGGTGGGGAAAGACGGAAAAGACGAGCGAGCTGAGACTCCTCCTCAACTACACCGACATCGATTTATCCGATTGGAAGAGCTTCAAAAAGACCTCTGATCTTACTCGTGGAAATTGATTTGGAGAAGGAGCATCGTCCTGACACCTAAGGGCGCTCCACTGCTCTCATGATCACCTCGGGAGAATACTAATCTCTGACCGAAGGCGGGAGAACGTCAGGCCGGATTCAGACAGAAAGGATGATTGTCGACGAGTTTTCCATTCATTCGGTGATTTTCAAGCCATGAAAAAGAATGCGATGGTTACTAGCAGCGGACTGAGCTTTCGCCGCGGTCTTGCAGTACACGCACCTCCATCAACCCGCTCACACAGAGTTCGAGTTATCCGCACAAGTCCACGCAGGCGATCCTCCCGACTCATTGTACGAAGTCATGATCTCAATAACCGACCCGTAAGTGCCACCAATCATCAAGAACGTACCGCTGACAATAACAAATACGCTCCAAGCAACCATCAGCTTCCACCTCAGAGTCTTCTGCTCCTTGCCCACGCTCCAGTTGTCGTATAGCCACATGAAGCCCATGGGCTGGAAGGACATGAGCGTTCCGAGCAGGGCACCGATGAGCGAAACGAGGTTGCCGAAGACAGGGATGGCGCTGGCGATCACGTAGGAGCTGATGATGCAGCCGGCTGTGCAGCTGAGCCAGACGGCCCAGTGCGTGAAGGAGTTAATGGTCATGTGTACAGACCCGCGGAGGAGGCGGACGAAGATGTATTTGGCGGGAAGCTGTGATCTTTGTCAGAGGTGATCAGGTTGGTGATCGAGGCATGACTTACGTGAGAGACGATGGTGACGGTGGCCAGGAGACCGGGCAGGGCCAAGCCATAGCAGACTTTCTTCATGGTCACGCCGGCAGATCCAAGCGCAGGCGAAGCAACGTAAGATCCGCAGAAGTAGTAGACGACGATTCCGATCGTAATGTAAGTCACCGTGACAGTGGTCTGACAGATGACCAGAGACCTGGTGTATTTCTTCGGGTCACGCATCTCGGAAACGATCGAGAAGAAAGCGGGAGTACCAGCGTAGGAGAAGACCAACGAGGAGCAGGATGAGATGGCGGCCGACCAGCCATTATCGGCGATGAGCTTGAAGTCAGAGACGAATGGCAAGCCATTGTCAGGCGCGGCAGAGGGCCGGTCCTGGACACCGACTGCGACGGTGAGTGAGAATATGGCGGCGAGGATGCCAATTAGTCCCACCCAAGCGATCCAGCTGATTTTATCGAGTGTCTGAATGCTAGCCAGAAAGAAACCTGCGACAGCTGCGACTGCGACGAAAATGGCAGTGCAAGCGCCATGGACGGACAGGGAGTTCAGCGCAATTGAAATTCCGAGCATGCCAGCTCCAGCGACGAAGACCCAGAAGAGCACGAAAGCGGTGCCGAAGATGATTTGTCCCGGCTTGCCAAAGATCATTTTCCCAACGTCGTCGATGCCATAGACCTCAGGATGGTTCAGCTTGAAGACGCCGACGATGTAGTCGCTCCAGGTGGTGATGACCGCTATGGTGATCAAGATGATGATGCCAGGTATCATCCCCAATGTATCGAAAACTAATGGAATGGAGAGCACACCAAGTCCAATCTGAGTCTTCATCATCAGGATCGAGGTTCCTAGCCAGCCGACCTAAGAGCTGTGTCAGATTATGGTTCCAATAGCGAGCATTGGAGAACCTACATTGCGGTAATTGACACCTCCTTCGACGATGTCACCAAAGACGGCATCCGTGATCGAAATTCGACGACCGTCGGCACTGAATCGACGCTCTTCAACATCGCCGTCTCGTTGTGTCTGCACTTGGTAAAGGTCGCTTTGCCATTTCTCGTCTTTGAACTCTGCCATCGTGCCGATTGCTTGACGTTGGAAACGATCGATCGAGAGAAAGCTCTTGGATGCTCGCTCGACACTCCAATGTCGCGTGATGAATCGCATGTGGCATGGCGGAATCGCATAGCCTTTAAGTAGATGTTCACATACGCCGACACAAAGCTCACGGACCTCACTCTTCTGTGCTGGTACGTAACGATCGACCGGCGCATAGTATGATTTTGGCGCACTAGTATGGCCTCGCATGTCACGCTGGCTCGGGACCCCATCCGCCGTTTGATCACAGCGACGCTGCGAGGTCAAATCTGCCGATCACGACCGCAATCTAGCCTCCAGCCTTGCAACTACGAAACTCTGATGGACCCACCCCAGTGCGGGGGCGGGAACTGGGGTAAAGATAAGGATCCGCAATACATAGTGTCTGAGATAATTGATGGGGGGAGTGAAGAGGATAATGACGGCTCAAGAAAATTGTCAAGGACGCATTGAGAGTTGACATTGCAGACGCAAGAAAATCTTGAAGCATCCCACTCCGCCACACTTCGTGTGTGGCGTCGTATGCTACGTCTAGACCACGGTACGCCATTGGCTTAGCAACGGCACAAAGATCCAGTCAAGCAGATTGACAGGGGGCCTGGATTTTATCAGTACACTGCAAGGGTTATGTACTGCGTCGGATCTGATCTCAGGCATGATTTGGCAGAGTAGCCTATCATCTCCATACACCGTCGACCATCGAATTGATAGCGTCAGCCAACATTATCTTTCAGCTCTAACTTCCGAATCAGTTGTCTCTCCCTCATTCTGATCCGAACTAGAACAAGTCAAAGCAATTCAATCTCTCATTGCGGTCTTATGTTCTCCATCACCACAATTTCATCTACATCTACATGCTTATTTGCCAATCGAACGATCTAGCATGCACCATCATCCCGACCTCTTCACCGTGATGGGCAAGACTCCAAAGCAGCTCGCTGCTCCTATGGATGGTAAGCTTCTGTTCAAACGCCGAATCTTGCCATAACAGCCCATAGACCTGACAAAAGATACGCTTCACGGCACAGACAAAAGTCATCGATGCACGCACGATCATACCATCCCGCGATCATGCCAACACCACCTGTAGCCGCGCCTTGTTATCGCCCCAAGGACAACCTGTCGGTGAAATCTTCTTCTTCGAATAGCACCGAGATCAACTACATAGCCTTTTGCGTTGTGCGCCACATGCGTCGAGACGCCTGCCACCTGCCGCTGGTGCTGAAAGCCGCGTCTGCCCGCCGATCTTCGAGGCGACTTCACCTGGACCAGGTCATTGATCAATAGGTATCAGCCTCAACACGATACTTCGCTCAGGAAATGCGAATAAACGCTGCGTCGCTATGTAAGATCCAAGTGACAAGTCAACTTTCCACCCTCAACAGCCCATGGTCATATTTTCAATCCGATGCCATCATCTTGTCCCTTCCAGAGCTTGCTTTGACACCAATCAACCGAGTTTCCTCCTCCTCCCACCCGCCGGACCCAGCTCCGACTCTGCAGCGCCATCAGGTTCCCAAACCGCCTCTGTCTCGCAAGCGATCGCGACGAGCCAAGTGAATCGCGCGAAATCGCAACGCAACCTGCAGCGCATCGCCTCAATGCTTGTCTGGCCATTAAACCTACGCCTCTAGTCGTTCCTGCAGACTGATCACGGACCTCAGAACAGCTCACGCGACCGGCAGTGCCCTGCCCACTCATCACTCCGCTTCGTCACTCGAATGTGAAGAAGCAGAGACCGGAACGAAGACTTCGACGAAAACGGACTGAAGTGATCGCCAAACGGCTCACGCGAGCTCTCCTCCAGCCCATCCCTCTACTCCATCAATCGGACACGATGCGAAAAAGAGACTCGAACGAAACGAAAGCGGTCAAAAGGACAGGGACAGGCTGAAGCGATGTGCTAAGAGAACAGTCAAAAAGGAGACGCGTGCGGGTATATATACACATCGGAAACCCCTCCCCAGCCCTCACCCACAGCCCCAGCCAAGCAAGAAAAGCCCAAAAGCAACCAAAAAAAGCCTCCAGCGCCGGTGCTAAATGGAGCTATGAAGAAGAAGAAGAAGCGAAAAAGAAAAACCAAACCCGAACCTCCAACCCCTTCCCTTCCTCGGAACCCAGGGGGAAAAGAAAAAACAATATCCCCATATCGAAAAGTCCCAGTGAACGCCGTCAGCCCAGCCTAGCCCTGTCTTCCTTCCTTCCTTCCTTCCTTCCAAAAGAAAACAAAAGTAAAAATCATACACTAACCTCCCCCGGATCCTCCATAACGCCCTCCATCCACCCTCTCCCCGCCGGCAGCACCGCGCCCGAAATCCCCCTCTCGTCGATCGCCATGCCCTCCCCCTCGCCGCGCTCGACGTACTTCTGGCGGTACAGCTCGTCCCACACGCGCTGGAAGTACAAGCGCAGGGTGCGCAGGCCGCGGAGGTAGCCCCTGTCGACGTCGTCCGGGTGGTGGGGCGGGCAGGGCCGCGAGGACCACAGGCTGCGGTCCTCGGCGGTGACGCAGTTGGCGAAGTCGACGATCTTGAGCTTGATGGAGGTGTAGGGCTGCTGGTCGTCCGGGGAGGAGCCGGAAGCGGGGCGCAGCTTGCCCGCCTCGTCGGCGTCGCCGCGGTCGTAGATCATCAGCAGGCTGCTGGCGTAGAGCCTGTACGCGGGGAGCTTGCGGATGATGCGCTGGAGGGCGTCGATTTTCTCGAGCACGGCGGGGATGTGTTTCAGGGCCTGCGCGTGGCCGATGCCGTCGAAGAAGAATCGCTGCAGGGCCTCGCGGAACTCGGTGCCGGCTTTCAGGTCGCGCCCGAAGTACTTGTCCTCGAAGATGTAGCTCTGCGTCTTCACGTTGTACACCTGCATGCCGCAGACGCGCACGCCGAGTTCGCGAGAGGTCGTTGTCTTACATTTGCGGCGCTGGGAGGCTTGTTTCTTTTCGTTGGCTTCGACGCCGTACTGCCGGGTGCCCATCTTGAGGTCGAGCACGCAGGGTTTCTGCATGCCGGCTGTGAGGTCTTCGAGTAGAAGGAAGTGTTCGACGCGCTCGTCGTGTTGGACGAGCGAGGCTTCAGGGTTGCGGGGCTCGTAGGCGTTTGTGAGCTCGATGGCGGGTCCTAGGCGGGGCAGTTGCGACCCGTCTAGTTGGCCGCTTAGCAGCCCGCTCACCTCTGGGTCGATAACGGAGGGAGGCAACTGATCCACCGTGCCATCCACGTTCTTAGCCGGCAACGGCAGATCTTTCTTCAAATCGTCCATAGCGAAAACATCCTCCTCGCCATCGCCACCGTACGCTTCGTCATCGTGGAACTCAAGATCGCCGCGATTGCCCTCGACATCAGTTGGCTTACGGACAAGACCGCCGCCACTGTGTCGCCTGCGATGATGCTTCGGCTTCGGAACCCCCAACGCCCGCTGCTCAGCCTCTCTGACTTCGGCGCTCCTGCTGAGGCCGGCGTTTCTATCGCGCATCATGAAGTTCTCGAGATCGCTGACAGAGCGATCTGTGTCGTCCAAGCGAATGCGCTGCACGTTACGCATCGCCTGGCGTCGCGTCTCATCGGTGCTAGCCATGTCATCGCACAGACCTGCGAGATTTGTAGTGCTGTGGCGATTGGGTGCCAAGCTGTCCTTGAGAGAAGATGGTAGCTTCCGAAGAGAGCGGGCGTGGCGATGCTTCTCACGGCGCTCATGTCGATGGATGACGGGCGGCGAGAAGACGTCGCGCAGCACTTGCTCCTGCAACTTGCGGTTGACTGTAGTATATCCCCAGCTGTCCTGCTGCTTCAGCGAAGGACGCCGCAGGTGACCTGGTAGGCCATTGCTTTCGCTCGGCGATGTGAAGCTGCCTCTGGGGGACGATGAGAATCTTTGTTTAGCATGGTCTGGCGTGAGAGAGCGAGGAGGAACACGGAATAGATCGTCTGGGATCAGGTGACGGTTGTTTTCGAAGATCACCTGAGGCACGGCACCGGTAGGCTTCTGAGAATGCGAAATGATGCGCTGCTGGGTCTCCGCCTCGACTTTCTCCTCTTTCTTCGAGGCGTCGCCTTGAGGATCTGAGGCGCTGTGCTTAGCATGGCCGTTCATGTTCAAGAGGTCTCCCTCAGAAACACCTGGCTTTCGCTTCTCTTTGCGATAGGTCACGTTCAGAACGCCAATGTATCTGTTTTGAGGTTAGTACTACTATTCATTTCGCGGTGGCTCTATCGTCGTGTGCAATTGAAGTTAAATCTCAAGACTTACCTTGGCATGAACCCCAAAAGCTCGGGATGATTCCTCTCAATGGTCTCGTAGAACATGTTCTCTTTACTGTTCAGCTGCTTGCAGACAGCCCTGCGCGAAAACCGATACATGGTGGTGTGACCGCCAACTTGATGGCGATATGGCTTGAGTTCGACAGCATCGACAGCCTCGGGAGGCGGAGGAGCGTGTTTCCGCTTAGCTTGCGCCATTTCAGACTTCGCTTTCGGTGTAGCTGTCGGTGTGGTCTCCTCGTCTTCTGAGGCCTGAGACCCGCTCGTCGAGTATCCGGATTCATATTCGCTATCTGAGAGGAGGTGCTCCTGTGCTTGGACTGGCTTGCCGTTGCTCTCGGGGCCGTGCTGAGACGGAGTCCTCTTGAGTGTATCGCCTTTCAAGCAGTCACTAGCGACGTCTGAACGGAGCGCGATTTGGACGTCCTCGGCCGCGAGATTCTGATCTTTCTTGAGCTGTTGGGCTTGCTCCTGGACGCTCTTGGCTTCCTTCTGGGTTGCATTGACCGGTGAATCGCCGAGAGCAACGCCTTGGTGAGGAAAGTAGGTTGCTGACGAGATGTGTTCGCGATCTGAGTCTTCGTCCTCGGTGCGTTTGCGGTGGCGGTCTTGATGACTCATGAAGTCACTGTCTTGCCCAGGAACAGCTTTCGGATATGAGATCTTTCTGGCCTTCCCAGGAGTGAGGTGATGATGGTTCCGGATTTCTTCCAAAAGGTCCAGCGGTAGACGTTGCTTTCTAGTTTCAATTTCGTTGGTTTCCCTCTGGTCTGCAACAAGAGGCTGCGAGCGTGTCATCTTATCGTCGTCCTGAGGTGGTTGTTCCTGCTCCAGAAGATCGTGAAGTGCATGAGTCACTTGCGGACGATGAGCTTTGCCTTCGTTCTCCTTGAACAGACCCAGATAGTGAGATGCTTTGCGACTCCTCACATTAGCCGCAGGTGGTTCGGGTTGTGGCAATTGCGCGTCAATGATCTTGTCCACACCCAATTCGGCTCGACTCTGTCGACGCTGAGACTGCGCGATGGTCATTCCTTCCAGCTTCGCCTTGCCGATCCTCCATGATCTGTATTGCTGTCTTTCGGCGCTGCCATCGATGTTGTCGGCAAATGCCACTTTCGTTTGCTTGTTTGTGGGTTCTGGTGTGTTTGGTGTAGGCGATCGTGATTCGCGTGGCGTTGGGAATTCCTCTTCCGGTGCGTCCGGATCGCACACGATCGCGCTGACGTCGTTCAAATCGTACAGAGAGCGCCTTTGGTACTGCTGCGGCAGGCCGGTGCGACTGACCGGCCGCCTCGCCGCAGACGCTTCGTCTCGCAGAGAAGAGAACAGCGGCAGCGGTGACACAGGCCTGTCCTTGTTGAATGCTGATTGAGGGCCCATGAAGGGTTGCAGTGGAAGAGGAATCGCCATGTCAGACTCGTCTTGCAGATTTGTCTCCTCGCTTCCCCGCTCCAGGTCGCGCGGTATTGCAGGCGGGATTTTGGGCGTCGTTATTGGCGTGTCGCCGCCGGTGTAGTGCGTAGCAAAGATGCTGTCCCGCTCGGACAAGAGAGGCCGGACTGCATGCTGCAGCTCACGTCCAGCTTGTACGGCAGCGGAGGGATCGTAGGTAGGGATGTTGTTGGGCGCGGTGCGGGTGCGCCTTGTGTCGGAATGGGCGGATGCTGAGGGCGAGGGTGGAGCTAAGGTAGAACTGGATTGAACCGGGAGCCGGGGCGCCGGACGGGGATCGGTGGGCGAGGGAGAGGGCGAGTCGGCGGCAGAGGGGGGAGCGGCATCATGGGCAGAGGGCGCGCTCCCTTTGGCGGAGGGGTCTCGATTTAGATGCGCGGGCGCGGCAGGCCCTGGTTGCGCGGCGACGGGTGACATGAGGTTGACATTGGGCCTGTGGACGAGCACGCCGGCGAGGGAGCGGGTGGGATTGGGTGTGGCCGGGCTCGCAATCGCATGCGCTTGCTTGCTTCCGCTGGCCGGTGCGTGGAGCGTGGAGGGTGGAACGTGGTGCAAGGGCAGGCCGGGCGAGAGGCGAGATGCGCAGTCTGGCGCGGCGGCGCGGCGGCGGCGGCGGATGTCGAGAGGCAGCGGGTGGCAGTGGCCGTGGGCGGTTTCAGGCGGGCGGCGGGCAGTCGAGGTGGTGGTCGCGGTGGCCGCACGTTTGGGCGTGGAGGGAGCGATTGGCTGTGTCGGGCGGCGAGCGAGAGGCGCTGCTGACGTTTGGGCGGCGGGCGCATCTGCCGGCAACCTTAATTCATCGCCGCGCTCGGCTCAGTGCAGTCACTGCAGTCCAAGTGCCAGCGTGCCGGCCTCAGGCCTCTTCCTCCTCCCACCGCGCCGGGATGGCGGCCACGCCTGCTCCACCCCCTGATGCTCCTTTGCCCGGGGCCGCGCCGCCACGCTGTGCACTGCGCGCTGCCGTCGATCAATGGACATCACCTACATAGTTCCGCGCCGCGACGCCGACCGCCTCGAAGCCCGGCCGAAGAAGAACAACGTGGCCCATCCTCCCGCCACGTGCAGCTGCCGCGCATCGACAGCGCGCCGCCCACATCGCCTGCCAGGAGTCGTCCAGTGCACGCAGGCAGCTCGGCGCAGCACAAACAGCGCGCCTCGTCGCCCCTCGCGCACCGCCGCTGTCCCATGCGCCATTTTGTCCGCCGTCGACGACGTGCGCAGCCCTGTGCATCTGTGCATGCTCACCGACCGCCACGCCTCTTCATCACAAGGTAAGCCAATGGCCGCCCGGAGTGCAGCAACGTGAGCTCCTCCAGCGCGGTCTGCATCCTCCCATCTACGCTGCAGACTCGCGCATACCAAGCCTGCGCTTGCAGCAACATGTGCCTGTCCGTGCGCGGCGTGCGACAGCTCTGCTCACGAGCGAGCCGCGAGCTGCCGCGGCCCCGTCATCGTTTCAGTATATCCCGCAGAACCCAACTCCTTGCCGGGATCAACAGTGCTGCCCAATCCCATGTTAAAGCATGTCTGTGTGCCGCTCTCTGGAAGAAGCCAGGCGCCGCGGGAAGTCGAGACGCACTTCCGCGCCGTTGATAAGGCTGCATGAGTGGCGCACGTACCTATGTACCTCCTCCAAACCGGGGCTATCTGCGTGACGCACCAGCTCCACTGTTTACTTTTGGTAGAGATAACGTTCTGTTGACTCCGGTTGAACTACTTTCGTTCATAGTGACACAGATATCATAGGATGTGTTGGAGACTTGATATCAACGATGCGGTCCTTGGAGCTAATGACGAGGTTCTCTGCTCAGGCGCCCAGGCGTTGGACTGTTGAGCCTGAGGCCTCAAGTCTAGGTACCGGTCTATGCCTACATACACACGTTGCTCATGATCTATACTGCCATCAAGTAGCATGATATTAATTACTGTACATAGAGTCCACACATCACTCCAAGAAGCTGACCAGCGTGGCCAACATCTCCTTCGAGTCTTCGTCCTCCGCGCCTTCCAGCTGCTCGCTCAAGCTCTCCTTCAGAGCCGTCAGCGAACCACCAAGCCCATCCTTCACGAAAGCCCTCGCGCACTTGTCTTCTGCCACAAGCCACGCAAGGACCACATCAGAAGTCTGTAGTCCGTACAGCCCACCGTCCAGCCGTCTCGAAAACCACTCCCCTTCCCTTTCTTCCCAATCACCAGCGTCCATCATCCGCCGCTCAAGCTTGATCTCCTCCTCAACTGCACCCAATCGCTTCGCGTACCCTCCTCGCACCTGTAAGAGCTTTCCCAACTTCTCATGATCCTTTTCCATAAACTTATTCAGCGTCCGGATACGCTCCGCCGACTCGCCCGGCAGCCATCGCAGTAGTGACGCAAAAATGCCCAGCAAATGCTCCATTGTCGCAGGCGTCGGCTTCTTCACAAACAGGGAGAAAACAGTCTTTAACCCACCAGCGTTGACCAGCTTCGAACACACCTCCGTAGCAGCCTCTGCGATCGCACTCCCACTGCCTCCCACGGCGTGATCAAGTGCCCGCAGCGCCCGCTGCTTGCTGAATCCGCCTTCTTTCAACATAATCAGCACCAACTCCACGCCCTCCGCTTCCACGAACGCTGCTTTGCCCGCGCTCTCATCAAGCACGCACGTGAGCGCGTCAAACACATTCTCGACGTATTCTTCCTCCGGGCTGTCTTTGGGCGGGTCGCGTCTGCGGTAGTGTGAGAGAATTTGCAGGAAGAGGTCCACGCCTTCGACTTCTTTCGCGAGGCGGGCGCGCAGGATAGGCGACGATTGAAGTAGGACTTGTAGCACTTCGGCGGCGTACTGTTTGTTTTGTCCAAGAGGGTTCTCAGGCGCTTGAATCCGGTTGCAGAGCCAATTGAGCACCGCCTCCGTCCCAATCCGCTCAGCAACAGCCTGCTGTCCCGCGAGCGCCTCCAGCACCGCGAGCGAATGATAAACCCCCGACCGATCCGTCTCCGCCCCCTCATCCAACCTCCCAAGATTACTCATAACCAAATCCAGCAGATCCGCCTCCAACATCACCCCCACCAACCCCTCCCACATCCCCTGCTCGACCTCCACATCCTCATCCAGCAACTCGCCCAAAATCTCCACCGCCCCAATCGCCACGTCCGTATTCTCATGCGCCAGCAACCCCACCAGCGCCGCAGCAGCCCCGCTCCGCGCAAACTCCCCGTACAGCCCCGCGTGCTCCGCCAGCAGACTCCAGCTCTTGACCTCGGCGTCCAGCTCCGCCTCGCTGTCCATGAACCGCGTCGGCTCGCCCTCGAACTTCGCCCGCAGCTCCGCGTTGCGCGCGATCTTCCGCTCGAAACTCCCCGCCAGCCGCTTCACCCACGCCGCGTCGATCTTCTCGTCCTCGAACTCTCCCCCTCCCTCCCCGTCCTGCGCGTCCAAGTACTCCAGCGCCGCCGCCGTGCCCCCGCTCACGCCGCCGCCGAAGAACCGGCCCTCGTCGTCGTCGCCCTCGTCGTCGTCCGGGGGAAGCGAAGGGCCGGCTTCCATATCGTCGTCTCCATCTCCATCCTCAGGCGCATCTTCGACTCTCGCGCCGTTGCGCGGCGAGCTCGAATCCGAGAGTTTGCTCGCTTTGTACGCTTGCTGCGCGTCGGGGGCTTCGTATTTGCGTTTCGAGGAGCTGCCGCTCGGTGGGAGGTGGGGTTTTTTGAACAGCTCGTCGATCGAGGTCATTGTTGCCGCGGGCGGAGGGTTGTGCCGTTTGCGAAGGTGCGGAGGGTTTTGCGATTCTGCAGATTGATTGATTGAAAGTCGAGAGCTGAGCTGAGCTTGGCCGGAGCTTCGTCCAGCGTACCTAGCGCAAAGTAGGTGCGGACCGCTGCGCGCTGCGGGGCGCGCTTCGCGTGGAAGGCGAGGCGCGTGCGCGCGCGCGCGGGACTTCACCCATCACTTTCTGGCTGCGCGGGGCAGTCGACGAATCGCGAGGTAAACACAGCGCAAAACGAAGCAATCTGTCTCTCTTCCAAAGCCCCATCGCAAAGACCACAAAGCCGCCACCATGGCCTCCCCCCTCGACTCCCGCCGCCCCACCTCCTCCTCTTCTCCCTCCCAAGACCCCGAACTCTCCCCCCTCGAGCAACAGGTCCTAGACGAGTACGCGACGCTCGTCGGCAATTTGGACAACGCACGTCATTCCCATCGCCCACCTTTCTTCGCAGTTAATACTAACGGATATTCCGCAGCTGTCTGGAATCCTGGGCGAACTCGCCGCGAACCCCTCAGTCGAGATCCTGGACTCGCTGCGCGGGCTGGAGCGCAAGACGGCGACGGTCTTCACGCTGCTGAAAGCGAGCGTGTACTCCATCGTGCTGCAGCAGGAGATTCGGGACGAGGACGCGGGGTCGCCTTCTGGGCCTTGAGAAGGATTTTTTGTGAACTTGTGTTCTTTTGTATTATTTCAAGGGGCGCAGGGTGAGGTGGAGGCTGACGAGACGAGACGGCAGTTGCGCACGGGGGATGGGGGGTCGGCTTTTGGCGTTTCGGATGTTTTTTTTCTTTAGATGCGTGATACCCGGTATGGATGCTTTTGTGGCTATTGTAAGACCGACGGATTTTTTCTTTTCTTTTTGTTCTTTCGTGGATCAAGGCTCATTCGTGGCAAAACGTAGCCGCTGCCTCTCTCCTGACTACTTATTGCGTTGATCGGTTGTGCCAGTGCGTGATTTATCCCTGAAAATGGGCTGATAGGCTCCTCTTGGCTACTGGCAAACGTCAACATCGCACCAGGGCCCCGACAGTGAAGCCGTTCAGAAGCAGCGGCGCAATGAGCCCATACGTGGTGCGTCCTCAGGCTCAAGCGCAAAGGCTGTTCTATGAAGACGCCAAGGCATACCGACGGCAATTTTTCCGAGATCAAAGACATGTGTGACAACAATTCCTGAAGAGAACCGCAGAATCCATTGCCTGCATGCTATTCATAAGTTAAACCAAGCTACCCATAAGAGCCTCACTCATCAAAGCTTCGGCGCCGCGCCCGATCGATCCGTCACCACCGGCCTGCTCCCCCCACCACCACAGCACTTATTCAAATCCCTCGAAGAATTATCCTTATCCACGCTCGTCGGCGGCACCCACAGCGCCGGGTTCTTCTCGAAGAAATTGCTCGCGCGCAGCATGACGCTCAGCGGCTCGGCGGGCATGAGGGGGAAGTCCTCCGTGCGCGGGAAGTGCGTGATGCCGAACTGCAGCCAGCAGACGATGTCGTCGTTCTCGATGTTGTCGTCGCGCGCCGCCCAGTCGACGACGGTCTCGTTGTACGGCCAGCCGGGCTGGCCCGTCGACTGGCAGACGTAGTTGCCCGCAGGGAAGAGCTCGTCCTCGCGGTACTTGGTGACCCAGAGCGTGTGCCGGGTGAAGCCCGCGCGGCGCCAGACGAGGCTGCCCGGGCGGCAGAGCAGGCCGGGCGACTCGCGCGAGATGATCTTGTAGCCGATGGGCTTCTTGCAGGCTGGGTTGAGCTTGTTCGGGTTGATGATGTCCCAGGTGCGGCTGGTCTCGTGGTTGTAGTCGCAGGCGGCTTGCTTGCTGGTTTTGAGGAGTGTTTTCTTGCAGTGGAAGGCGTTGCCGTAGAGGTTACCGGCCTGTCCGACCGGGATGTCGGTGCTGACGGCATCGTTTTGCACGACGGAGTTGTTGGGGCCGTCGAGAGCGGGGTCCACGCGGAGCGAGAAGAGGTGCTGGTGGTTGTGCGCGTTGAGGCCTTCGGCGACCTGGGTGCCGTGGGGAGTTGCGCTTTCGCCGCGGGCTAGGGGGACGGTGTTGAGAATGCCGGTCAGTTTGACCTCGAGCTTGTAGGTTCCGTCGAGGGAGAAGGTGTGGTAGAAGCCGTATTCGTAGTTGGCTGCGGTGATGATTTGGGAGATGATGAGTTTTCGGTCTCTCGCCGACACCACGGTCCCGTCGCGGTAATCGGTGTGCTTGTACAGCAGGCCGTTGTCCTCCTCGTGGATGCACACGGCATTTGGGAGGACAGCGGCGTAGCCACGGCTGGTTGACATAACGGCGTCAAGGTACTTGATCGCACCCTTGCAGTCGCAGCCAGCCTTCAGAGGATTTGTCATCAGACCCATACCGTACTCACCAATGTCGAAAGCGTGCTTGCGGTGGTGAGGCAGATCAGGGTTTCCGTAAGGCACCACCATTTCTGCAACACTCAAGCGGTTGAAGATCATGCGACGGCGCTTCTCGTACATGTCGTCAACAGACACATCGGAGATCACGATACCTTCACGGTAGTTGAACCCGATGTGCATCTTGTATCCAGCCCAAGACAGCTCGTTCCCGTTCATAGTGAACGAGACTCCCTTGGGTTGGGTGACGTCGATCGGCTTTAATCGATCGGTGATATAGCCATCCGAGATGAACTCGGGGAGGAAGTTGTGCGACTTTCGAGGCACGGGCACGCGCTTGCCATCCACACGGCGGATGTCAATACGGAGCACCTCCTCCCTCTCGGTGTCGATGACCATGCAGAAATCGAGGGGATGAGCATACTGGTTGTCATTTTCGGACGAACGCCAGTAAGCAAGACCCTGCTGCAGGCGGCGGTCGAAACCATAGCGCTCATCAGCGCCCACGGCCCAGCCGTCGAAGTAGACCTCGTTCATGTCGTGGATGCCGATGTCTTTGCAGGCCTGGATAACACCAGGATCGGCGCGAGCAACTCGCTCGCAGACGTCCAAGTCCTCAAGAGTGAGGATGGGCATGACATCGTCAATGGTGCGCTGGGCCAGGATGCTCTTCCTGGGCAAGCTGACGAGGATCTCATTGACCTGGCATCCGCCGTCCATAAGGACGATCACGAAGGCCTGACGTTCAGGCTTGGGGCCGACGCCATCGCGCCAGGCGATGTACTCGGCCTTGATTGGATCTTTGAGAGTAATTACGTTGAACTTCAAGGAGTTCTTCGAGAAGGTGCTCGTGACAATCTCGGCAACTTCAATGATCTCAGTGACCGTAAGCTGGTCTGTATTTGGGATTGTCAGTACGCTTTGCAGTCTTGATAAATATGGGAGCTTTCTCACTCACCAAGAGGGTGATACGGTCGGCCTTTCTGCGAGCTCTCGGTGGACTTGAGCTCTGCCGCAGCTTCCGGGGTGTAGACCTCGTAGCCGGCGATGATTTCGGTGTCGGGAGCCATGATGGAGTCGGTTGGAGGAGTTTCGAGCGAAGAGTTGCTTGTACTGTGATTGGTTCTGCGTGATGATAAGACGGAAACATGGAAATACCTACCTGAGAAGGAGACAGGTTATATACTGAGGACCTGTCAGAGCTATCGCACACCGAGGACACCGAGCAACATGCCACCACGCATACGCATGTACCTGCCTCTTTCGAGGCCGAAACCTTCATGTTACCCTGGTCCACAGCGAAGGGCGCACCAGATGCGGCGCTTGCTCAGGCGGCCTCGGCGGCCTCGATATCGCCTGTTTGCGGTAGGTTGCGAGACCACTGAGGCATGCCTGCGCCTTATCAGCGCCGGGGCCATCCGCCACCACGCGTCCCCGCACAGCAGAACGCCTGCCTCGAGCTTAATTCGGCGCTAGGCCATGTGCCCTCTCTGCTGATCTCTTATCGTTACTTTCATGCGACATTGCCCGGCCACGGCAGCGGCCAACTTGGCTGTGCCCGCGAGCGCAAGAGCATGTAAAGGCCAGCCCGGCGCCGCTGCTCGTGGTGTTGCCACAACAGACGGCAGACTCTCCTCTTCGAAGTCTGCCCGAAATTTTCTGCCTTCACAAACACCCGCTATGGACATATCCGCCGCACCCTACGACGAACACGATGGAGGCTCCGAGAGACGCGCCGTCCAGAATGAGCACGATGCGGAAGTTCTGGAAGGGATGGGCCACTCGCAAGAGCTGGTCCGTCAATTCAACTCCTGGAGCATGTTCGCACTCGCCTTCACCGTCCTAGGCACGTGGTCGACTTTTTCGCAGAATCTGTCTGACGGTATCACCAATGGCGGACCTGTCGACATCCTCTGGGGCTTGGTTCTCGTCACCCTTTGCAACCTTTGCGTTGCCGTCTCGTTGGGCGAGTTGACCAGCGCTATGCCCACTGCCATGGGCCAGGCTTACTGGATCTACCGCATGTGGACCACCCCAGCCGGGCGTTTCGTCTCGTACATGTGTGCCTGGATCAACACATTTGGCTGGTGGACCATCACTGCGTCCCAGGCGGCTTTTATGGCGGAGTTCATGCTGGCGTTGAAGACCCTCTACGATCCAGACTGGGCTCCTGCCGGCTACGGCTACGTCAAATTCCTTCTCTACCTCGGAGTCATTCTGCTTCTCACAGTAGTCAACGCTGCTGCTTGTCGCAAGGATAAGGTCCTCCCTTGGATCAACAACGGCGTGGGAGCTATGTTCATTACACTCTTCTTTGTCTTCTGCCTTGCACTTCTCATTGGCGTGGGCACCAAGGCTGACCTGACTTACCAGAGTGGTAAGTGGGTCTTTACTTCTTGGATCAATCAGTCGAGTTGGTCAGGCGGCACCACTTTCTTCATTGGTCTTGTTCAGGCTGCATACGGTCTCACCGCGTTCGACGCTTGCATCCACATGGTCGAAGAATTGCCCAACCCAGCCAAGACTGGTCCCCGGATCATCTGGTTATCAGTCCTGACTGGCGCTGTCACTGGCTTCATCTTCATGATGGTATGCCTGTTCTGCATTCAAAACTACGACGACATTGTCAACGCCGACTACGCCTTCATCACTCTCTGTCAAAGCGTGGTTGGAATTGACGGTGCTGCTGTCCTACTCGCTCTGTTCATCGTCAACGGCGTCGGGCAGAACCTCAGTCTCGCCACCACCGCCTCTCGCTTGACGTGGAGTTTCGCCAGAGACGGCGGCATCCCATTCTACAGCTACTTCGCCAAGGTCGACCCGGTCTGGCGATCACCCGTCCGCGCAACCTGGGCACAGGGTGTCATCGCCGGGTTGATCGGCGTCCTCTACCTGTTCGCCGACGCAGTCCTCAGCGCCATTCTTAGCGTCAGCACCATCGCTCTCACCATCTCCTACGCCATGCCGATCGCGGTCCTGCTTTTCGTCGGCCGAGACAAGTTGCCCGCCACCAGGTGCTTCAACCTCGGGAGATACGGCACAGCATGCAACATCGTCTCCATCATCTACTGCTCCATCACGACCGTCTTCTTTTTCTTCCCGGGCGACCCGAACCCCGGCGTGGCGGACATGAATTGGGCCATCGCCGTCTTCGGCGTCATGCTCGTAATCGCCATCGGCTTCTGGTTCGTGCAGGGCTACAGGTCGTACTTGCAGACCGACACTGCCACCTTTGGAGTCGTTACGGGCCACCAGCATGATGGGATTCCTGGCAGCCCCATCAAGGCTGATGAGGATGGGCAGGACAACTCGCTCAAAAAGATCTTTTCTGGAAGATTTAAATAATTATATATGTACATCATATATCAATGTTTATACTCGGCCCCTGAAGCCAGACCTTCAGCCATTTTTTGAAAGTTAGCGTAGTGCTTTCGCCCCTATGTGCTCACAAACTGAGTTCTTCGTCGGGAAACCACTCCCATATTGCCGACAGCGTTCCCCCTACGACCTTACACTCCGTCGATGTATGTGTCAACCCGACCTCTCGTTGACAATCACTATCGGCGCTCGCCGGACGAACAGAATTAGACTTTCCTGACATCAATCCCACTATCCGTCTCACGCCCTACGACGTGTCTCCAGCCTCATTACCCGAATCTCCAAAGCCCTAAAGACGCGGCTCGCTCGATTATTGATACCGCAATGCCAAACTCACAGTCACGCCGTCTGTCAAACGCGACGCCATAAGGCGGCAGGCGCATGGCCGAAGCGATAGCGCCCTTATCGGCAGCACACTCTTAATCCGGCAGTTTTCCTGGCCAGCTGGTGAACTCTAATCGCTAAGCTAGGCTCGCGTGGGGAAAACATGGGGTTGGTGGAACACAAGCATTCGCTTCTGCATGGCCGTGTGGGTCTGGGCTGATACGAGGTCGGAGGGCGCGGGGTCCGAGGGCGTGTGGATGGCGAGAGAGGGTGTGTTGTTCTCGTCTGTCATCTGTCAGGCGGGAAAAGCAGAGAGGGCTCCGCGAGCAGACCACCGGATGCACATGCGAGCTCTAAAGTTGACTTTCGGTACATCTGACCAGCGCTATGGCTGTGTTGGGAATGTCCTGCCGGAGGAGCGAGCTGATAGCTCTAGCTCTGGTGTTATTATCGTGATAGCTTCCCGGACGGTGTTTTAGTTGCGTGTGCTCTTTCACAATAATCACGCATATTTTTGCTGCCGCTCTCTTGATTGATTGCTGTTCTCGAAGGAACCAAACAACTGCTCAAATTGGCTGATACGGAACTTGTATCTTTTTTGCGACATCACACTTGAGATATCGTCATGTCTCTGTTCAAAAAGATCACGACGCCCAATGGCCAGAGCTACGAGCAGCCTCTAGGCCTCTACATCAACGGGGAGGTCGTCCCGTCATCAAGCGGCAAGAGGATACCATCTATCGACCCTGCGTGAGTCGTCCTGTCTCTGCACTCCCCTTTTCCGCCAGCTAACGCCACACTCAGCACCGAAGATGTGATTGCTGAAGTCCACGCGGCTTCGGCAGACGACGTCGAGAAAGCCGTACAAGCTGCCAAAGCAGCACTGACCGATCCGTCGTGGAAGCTGCTTCCTGGGACAGACCGAGGAATCCTCATGGGCAAGCTGGCGGACCTCATTGAAGAGAACAAAGAGCTGCTGGCAGCTGTAGACAGCTGGGACAACGGTACGTACCCTTTTCGACATGGCAAGAACCACAGCTTCAGAAGGACACATACTAAACCCCTCCCAGGAAAGCCCTACCAAGTCGCCCTGACCGAAGACCTGCCTGAAACCATCACCACCTTCCGGTACTACAGCGGCTGGGCCGACAAGATCTTCGGCCAGACAATCGGCACCACGCACGCCAAATTCGCCTACACCCTCCGCCAGCCCATCGGCGTCGTCGCCCAGATCATCCCCTGGAACTACCCGCTCTCCATGGCAGCGTGGAAACTCGGCCCCGCGCTCGCCTGCGGCAACACCATCGTGCTCAAACCCGCCGAGCAGACCCCCCTCAGCGCCCTCCTTCTCGCCCAGCTCATAACCAAAGCCGGCTTCCCGCCCGGCGTGGTCAACGTCCTAAACGGCTTCGGCGCAGAAACAGGCTCCGCCCTCGTCCAGCACCCTCTCGTCGACAAAGTCGCTTTCACCGGCAGCACCGCCACAGCCCGCAGCATCATGGCGCAGGCCGCCAAGACGCTCAAGAACATCACGCTCGAGACGGGCGGCAAATCGCCCCTCCTCGTCTTCGCCGACGCCGACCTCGAGCAGGCCGTCAAGTGGGCGCACGCAGGCATCATGTCGAACCAGGGCCAGATCTGCACCGCGACGTCGCGCATCTTAGTGCAGCGCTCCATCTACCCCCAGTTCCTCGAGCAGTACAAGCAGACGGTGGCCGCCGTGTCGAAGATCGGCGACCAGTGGAGCGCGGACACCTTCCAGGGCCCGCAGGTGTCGCGCGCGCAGCTCGACAGGATCCTGTCGTACGTGGAGAAAGGCAAAGCGGAGGGCGCGACGCTGGCGCTGGGCGGGCGTGCGTGTCCCGTGGACGGCAAGGGCTTCTTCGTGCAGCCGACGGTGTTCACGGACGTGCGGGACGAGATGGCCGTGTGGCGGGAGGAGGTGTTCGGGCCTTTTGCGGTGATCGCGACGTTTGAGGATGAGGCGGAGGCGATCAAGCGCGCGAACAATAGTACGTATGGGCTGGGCGCGTCCGTGTTCACGCGGGATTTGGAGAGGGCGCATCGCGTTGCGGCGGAGATTGAGGCGGGCATGGTTTGGATTAATTCGAGCCAGGATAGCGATCCGAGGATTCCGTTTGGAGGTGTCAAGCAGAGTGGGATTGGGAGGGAGCTGGGAGAGGCGGGTTTGGAGGCGTATACGCAGATTAAGGCCGTGCATGTAAACTTGGGGTCGAAGCTTTAGGTTGGTCTTATGTCCGATAATGAAGTCTTGGTTTCTTCTTCCTATTCTTGATTATAGGGCTTCTAAGGCTGATACCTGTCTATCATCGTGCCCTTGGGACACGTCAGTCCAAATTAGCGCTGCGCACTTCATACCATTACTCGCAGTATCACGACCAGCTCCCTCACTGATGCACAAAAACCTGCCCCGACCTATCCGCACTAACCACCATCCCAAACGGCCTCTCCAACACCGCAACATCCGTGACCGTATCCAAATGCCCATCGAGCAAATGCTGCGCGGAAGCCCTGATAGCCTCATACCTCGACTTGGACGGCGGTGCGCGCTTCGCAGACCCATTAGGCGCGATCTTATTCGACTCGACTGACCCATCC
The DNA here is from genome assembly GCF_011745625.1 of Cladosporium halotolerans. Lineage (NCBI taxonomy): Eukaryota > Fungi > Ascomycota > Dothideomycetes > Cladosporiales > Cladosporiaceae > Cladosporium > Cladosporium halotolerans. Next base: position 148,988 of record NW_027191459.1, read on the forward strand.
GCATTCGACTCCGGTAATTTCTCGCTGAGAACCTTCGTATCGAGCCCCAAGGCGCTGAAAGTGTACGTGGGCTTCTCGTCGGACGAGCCGCCACTGACGAGCCGGCAGCCGTCGAGGCGCTCGCAATCCCAGAAGCGAACTTTGCCGTCTGGGTCGCCGGTGACGGCGAAGGCGTGCTGCGTCTCGGAGTCGTTGGAGCCTTGCTGCTGGCCGAAGCACATCGAGGTGGCGACCGCAGGAGCCGCGGCGGCCGAGTCGGAGAGGTTGGGGTCGGTGCGGATGGCACCGGCGATTCTGCTCAATTGGCCTTCGTACTTGTCGTCGTCGAGGTTACGGAGTTCGTAGTCGCGGAGGTGGAGTCGGTCTCTGCGACCAGGAACGGCAGGCCGGTAGATCTCGTGGCAGATGACTTTCTCGATATCCCACACCGTCACTTCGCCCCGATTTGTACCGCCAGATATGCAGACTCTGTTCCTCCGAGCGGTCTTGCGGCTCGGATGCAGTTGGAGTCGAGTGATCGGCGCCGCGCTTGGGAACGTCCACGACCTAAGTTTCAGCTTGAAGCGAAGATCCCAGAGATCCAGTACGCCATGGGAGGTGCCGGTGAGGAGCCAGTCATGACGGCGTCCGATGCAGAAACACTTCAGAGCGCCGTGTTGCGGCGGGGTGTGGAATTCAAAGATCGGCGACATGGTGCGCATTTCGATGGCAAGGATGCGGTTGAGACTAGTGGCGAGTACGAGCGTGCTGACAGACTCGCCTCGGTAATGCTCTGCCCAGACTGCGTGTTCACCCTTAGGAGCAGCCGTTGGAATATGCCACTCGCGCAAGCAGCGCAGCTTCCCATATCTAGTGGAATTACCAGTGTCTGATATGTCGACCTTCACTGCGTGAACGCTTCCATCGGAGCCAGTGCAGATGAACGCGTGTGTTGATTCGATGAAGCAGATGCTCGTGACCTTCGCATTCGCTGCCAACCTGTACGTGTTACGCGATTTGTGGCTCACGTTACGTTCCAGACGTTCGGTATCCCACACCTTGACCGTGCCATCATCAGAGGCGGTGAGAAAGAAGTTGTGGTCCGGTGACACCACGATGCGGGACACCCTGTCTGTGTGCTCATTCAACATGGCCATGAGCCTCCCTTGAGGCCGCCAAGGAGTTGGTGATGCTGGACTGCTGCTGCTTGGTATAGGGCCGCCGCGCTTGGGAAGTTGAATAAGCGGCCCGAACTCTGCAACATCAACGGGAAAGTTGTCGACATAAAGTGCATCAAGCAGCTTCAAGACAGTCGGATCGTTGCCGTCATAATTGTGGAAAGACTTGCTACTAGTCGTGCGTTCAATACCCATGCGCTGTGGATTGGCTGGCGCTGAAGTAGGTGACGGACGTCTGCTGGGACTTCTGATGGGCGCTTGTAATCTACCAGCGGCGGTCGCACCATCAGTAGACACTTCAGGTGCTGCTTTATTACGCGACGCCGACCCAGCAAGCAGCCCGGCACCGCTGCCTCGTTGACGTGAGCCACGGTCATCCTTGCCCAGCAGACCAACACCTGAGCTTGGAGATGACGAGAGACTCCCTGACGTTTGCTTCTTCAGAGATGAGATCTTGATAGGCTGCATGCCGAGGAAGTCCGGGCTGACGTCTTCGCGCGTCGCTGCCTTAAGCGCGTCGCTGTCGACCTGTGCGGCTTGAGGACCACCTTTCTTGACGGCCGTCGCCGCCTCTTGTAAGGCGTCGGCGATAGATCGTTCGTGGTCTTGACCCTGGACATGCTGCTCGTAAGTGTCGACGTCGTTCTCGAACAATACCGTATGCGGCCTAATTTTGTGCCGTGCCAGTGACACGACATCATCGTACATAGTCTCGGTCTCGGCAGCGTCGCTTTTGCGCCTCCTGTGTGCAGCTTTCCACAGGTATTCTCGGAAGGCGAGGATCTTCATCTCATCCTCGGCGTGCATGCCGGCGTTTCGCAAACGACCCAGCCATTGCTCGTCCTCATCGACCTTCGGCATCTTGCTGAGGGTTTTCGGGCCAAAGTCTGCCACCGAAGACTGCGGAGGCATATGAGTAGTCGTCCGCCCAGACAATTGGCGAGACTCCTTCGCCGGTCTCCAGAAAACACCTTTGTCCGCGCGGTTGGCCCATTGAAGCGCCATTTCGAGGACTGCGCGCGGTAGTGGCTTTTTCAGGGCATCCAAAAGCTCAGCCTCATTCACATTGGCTACCGGCGTCTTGAGGTACGGGGCGACCAAAGGCGTCACGAGAATCCTGACATCGGCTACGGACAAGAAAGTCGTGGCTGCCGAGATGAAGTGCGCTGCTGCTTCGCGTATCCAGAGATTGGGGTGCATGCAGAATCTCGCGATGGTGTCGATCAGTTCCCACGTCTTAGCTCTTTGGAGCAACCCAAGCTCAGCCATGCTGGAAAGTGAGCGCAACACTTGTTCGACTACTGCCTCTTGTGGATCCGAAAGTGCTTGAAGCATGAGTGGTAAGATGAACTCCTCAAGGCTTGCACCTCCGATGTAGACGGCGACGCCGACGATCGTCTTGAAGAAAGCACACTTCAAAAGCCAGTCGGGGTCATTGAGATATGTATTCAGGTGACTCAATATCACGTCGCTTGCTTTCGACTCCCCGAAGAAGACGCAGAGGCTTGTCACAGATGATAAGAAAGCTCGCCTGACTGAGTTGTCTGGGTCAACTAAGAAGATCTTCGTCTGGCCCTCGAACTGCTCAACAAGCTCAAGTCTTGTAGCATCGTAGGCGTCAAGTGCAAAGAGTCCCGCATCGTCATTCTCAGCACCTGCATCTGCCGACGGAAGAGATCCGTCTGCTCTGAGTGCCTGAATCATGTCTAGGAACCGAGCGGCCGTCTCCGAGAGGCTGACCAAGCATGCCGCGTAAGTCGCTCGCACGATGTTGTTGTTCTTGAAGCTTGCGCTCTTAGTGAAAGTGAGCAGGCGAGGGAAAATGTATTGAGTGAAGAGCACTGAATTCACAGGTGACGCAACCGTGACCAAAGCCAGTAGCTGTGTCATGGTCCTTAGCGCCGCTACCAGCACCATCTCGTTCGTATCCTCCAGTAGCGGCATAATGTAAGGCAGAACGCGGTCAAGCTTTGCCTCATCCGGAAGATGTTCAGCGAAGGCAAGGAGAAGCTCACAGGCTCGAACTCTGGAGGCAGCTCTAGCCGTGCTACGAAGCGAGGCTGTCACCACGTTCAGTAGGATGAAAGTGCCGTTATCCCCATCCGAAGGCGGGGCTGATGTGGCCTCGTGCCTCGCGTTGGGCAAGTCGACTTGCAGCGGAAACAGTGACTGCGCGCGAGCGGCCTGGAATTTGTGGCCGTTTTGCTGCGCTGGTAGCGCATTATAGCCAAGTGACACCGATAGCATTTCGTAATCATGGTAGATGCGATCGATACGGTCGTCCGCCTCGCCGTTGTTGCTGTCGTTCGCAGTCGGTGCCTTTCTTCCTGAGCTTGGGTCCGTGATCTCCTGAGTGAGAGTGTGAAAGTGCTGATAAAAGTACAGAGGAAAGGCTTTTCCTTTGTACTCGTCGAGGTAATCTTGCGCGTGCCATCGCTCTTCTGGATCCAGTCTGATCATGCTGCTGATCAAGGACCGAACGTGGCTATCGTCAATCTTACTAAGAAGCGCTATAGCCGGGTCGTACTCTCCTTTTCGATACTTGAACAGCTGGCTCAGGTTGAATGTCGGCGTCTCTGTGAATAATTCGGCAAGAACACAGCCCAAGCTGAAAATGTCCATGTTCCATTGCACAGTATCATTGCCCTTGGATGACTGAGTAGAAGCGACAAACCGCTCTGGTGCGAGATAGCAGGTTCGCCTTGAAGTTGTGTCGAAGTAGAAAGTGAAGTCGGCAGGGTTGTCTTCGGGGAGGTGGACCGGCTTGAAGACCGAGGAGAAGTCAGTCAAATAGACCCATCCCCAGGACGTGACCAACACGTTCTCCGTCTTGATGTCGCCGTGGAAGATACCACGAGAGTGGCAGTCGCGCACGGCACAAAGTAGCTGAAAAGCGATCCATTTCTTTTCGATTCCCTCCAGAAATGGGCGAATGCTCATGCGGTCGTAGAGTGAGCTGTGAATGTACTGTCGGACAAGAATACCAAAGTTGTTCGTCTCCAGCACTCGAGAGTAGACCAATACATTAGGCACGCCCTCTAGATTGCGTCGTTCCTTGCGCAGAGCAGTGGCGTACTTGCTGAAGGAGACCTTGGCACTTGACTTCATGCATACTTTGGCCACCACGATGCCGCTTTTGTGCTGGGCTCGCACCGTCCGCAGGAATCGTGGCCCTCCCAGAGCTTTCTCAAATGTGAGATCGGCAAGTTCGGGTGTCTCGATGGCACTTGGCCCAGCGGGCAATGTGGTGAGAGAGTAGCCTTGACCCATCTTGAGTGGCTGTCAGCGGGTGACACGCAACGGCGCGACAGCCTCAGGCGCCAGGGAAGTAGAATGTTGAGAACCGCATTTGCGTGGCAAGCCAAAGGACGGAAATGCAAATAGTACGGTGGTGCAGAATGCAGGCGAATCGATGGCGTCTGGGGATCACGTTTGATATGTTTGTCACGAGGTCCCTTGGCGATGGAGCAGTTGCGCTGCGCAGGCACGCGCGAGGTGCAGTCAGCCAGCCGAACGCCACACTGATCTTCTTCAGCCACAGCGCAACGCCCCACTAGCGTGCCCTCACAGCTGGCTTGCATAAGGTATTGCTGTGATTCACACCATCCACTTCAACAATAACAATATGTCAGAGCAAAGACAACTGAAGCGTTTCGTGCGTTTGAATCGAAATTCCATTTGGTATCTAAAAGGTAATAACCCAATGCCTCATACGCAAGAGTAACTCGTAACAATCATGCAGGCGCTGTGCTTTTTTTGGTTTCTTATGGTCGTCAAGGTATCAAAAAAATCTAGTTGGGGCCGAAGTTGCCCTTCTTCTTCATGATCTGCTCCTCTTCCTCCTTCAGCTCCTGGTCGACCTTGGCGCCCTTGCTGGGCTCGTTGCCGTGGTTCTTGGCCTGAAAAAGTTATTAGCGACTGGCGGGGCGCGAATATTAAGACTTGTCAGCACATACAGGAAGGGTGGAGTCCTTCTTGCTCTCGGTGACCTCAGGGGCCTCGGGTGAGGGCTCCTTCTGGCGCTTCTCCTCACGCTCGAGCTGGTTGGCGATGCTGCGCTCATCCTCTGTACTATGTGTTAGTCAATGGCTTCTCGAGTTGGTTGTGTTCGGCGCAATTGCCACGTACTGGAGTCGTTGGCCTTGTGAGAGTTCTCCTTGCCCTCGTGGAAGCGGTTGGCCTCGGCCTGGGCGTTCAGGACGGAGTTCTTCTCGTTGCGCTGGTCACCAGCCTCATAGGTGCCGCTGGCGCCGACGTTGGACATTCCGGAAGACATATTGTAGGTAGCGTGAGTGTTGTAAAGGTAAAATTGGTATGTTTTGTTGATCTGGTGAGTATTGAGAGCTGATTGATGTGATGAATGGAGGGGAAGAGAAAGAGGCACAAGATCATGCGCCGCAAATCGTTTTGATAGTGCGGGACACTGTTTGTGATGTCATCGTCGATGGTGGAGTTCCGTCCGATGATCGAAGTCGCATGGGCGACGCCGCGGTTGACCCGCCTTGCAGTGACCAACAATGACGCGCATTTCGCCCAATGCGAAAGTTGAAATGTCGCGACAAACCCACCTTCTCTGCTCAACGAATGTATGCGGCTTTCTAGAATCCTCCATGTCACAGATGAACACCCACTTCGATGTCATGCAGGATGCAGCAAATTAATCTTCTGCAACAATGGATCAAGACCTAACACAAGCGGATCTGTTCTGCGCAATGGTGTGAAAGCTCGTGTGAACCTAAGGATAGGCCCGGAGATTTACGTGAACTGCTGGGGTTTCCAACTGTAGCTTTGACGACATGAAAAAAATCAATCATTTGAGCACACTTGCAAGAAATTCCTTACTTCGACATTGCTCTCGGTTCTGCCCACGCGGTATACCTGCGCATTCAAGTCCAAGCCCTGACACCTTTGACTCGCAGCACACCGGCCTTCAAGGACAAGGCATTCCTTCTAGTCCACATCTGGTCGGAGAACCAAATCTTACAGATAGCCACATAAGACGCCGCAACAAGGTAGCTGAATTCGAACTCTTCGTCTGCAGTCCAGATCGCAGCGTATTGCATGGTGTATATGCCACCTGCCATGACGCACATCCAAGTGACCCCGCGATACCGCTGACTGCGGCACCACGCGGGGACGAAATGCCGAAGGCATGTCAGAGTATACACGGCGTACGACAGGTATACGAGGGGCTCGTTCCACCTAAAGCATGGCACAAAGAAGAAACTATTAGATAGGGTTAGTCTCGCGTGATCAGTGCGCGAGAGAGGTGTACTCACGAAAACCAGGCAAGGTATACGGCCCACTGAAGTAGTCTCCTGTGTTTTTGATAGAACCGAGTGGCCCATCGTACGCACTTCCCGCTGACGAGAGGGATGATGATGGAACCGACTGTAAGAACAATCGCCGTTATCAAGAAGGTTTTCAGCCCCCAGGATCGCGCTGTACCATTCGTTTCGGTGAAAATATTGGATTGAGTGTTTGCCTGAGTCTGGTTTCCGGCGCTTGTCTGGTTTCGTGTTTCGTTGAAGACAGCGCCGGAGGAAGATTCGAAAGACACGGAATAACCGGTTGTATTCGTCCAGAACTTATTCGTAGAATCTGGTAAGATGTTCATGCCGAAAAACGACTAGCTTGTTTAGCAAAAACATTGAACGGCATGGGTGGGACAAAAACCAAACGTACCGAAGCGAAAGACAAGCGCACATAGATGGCAACCAAGAAGCCCAGCACCGTATTCCAGAAGCTCCGTGACAACTCTATCTGCTCCTTGATGGCCTCCTTCGTGTCAGTGATGCGGTCGGCGCATCTGCGAAGTTCCGATTCCAGCAATGGCAGCTGCCCTATGGTCTGAAAAAGCTCGTTCTGTACCGGGTAAATGCTAGCATTGATTTCGCAGAGCGGACGTTGCAACATCCTCGAGTAACTGTAAAGCAACTTGTGGGCACGGGAACATTCCTCGGCAACAACATACATGGTCTCTTGGAAATGCAAGAGATATCGAATTTTCCATCCTGACGGGCTCTCTCGACCCTTGATCTCCTGAAGGCCGTATCAGTGTCTCCAAGGTGGCCTATGATTTTGCGGCGTATTAGCTTACCATTTCTGTCAAAGTAACGACGCATGTGTTGAGGAAGACATGTAAGTCGTCGTAGATACAATCCGCGATTGGCAGCAAAAGGGCGTACAGATGAGAAGCGCAGTTGAGTGACAGTGATCGGCGGGCTGTGAACGCCCGCGACAAGCCGTTCAAGAGGCCCTCAGAACTAGCCAGCCAAAGGGTAAGGCGTCTGGAATCGGAGCGGCTTTCCAAACATAGGACTTCAAGTGATTCCAGCCTTGGTCGCCTGTTAAAAGGTTGTTGAATGTACACCTCAAAATCCCCTTTATACTCCGGCGCGTACCGACGCCATCCTAGGCTGATGTTGATAAGAGCATCGAAAGCAGGCAATGGGTTTTCATGTGATTCGTCTGAATGTTCAATCTGAATACGCAACCTCATCCGCTCAGCGAGCGCAGTCGCCGGCGTAGGAGGGCGGAGGAATGGCTGTTCCAGAAGCTTTGTAACGCTTGCCATTTCCACCTGTGTTAGTTGCCAGCAATCTTGCGCAAGACAAAAAAGTAGCTGATGTGGGAGATCGTCACGGGAGGGTGCTGTGGCAGCGCAGATATAGAGACCATCAGATGTTGTTTGCATCAGCCAGTCCTGAGCGTCAGCCAAGCAAGCATGTAAACTGTCGTGAGATTTGAACACCAGCCTATCTTCTTTTGGCGATCTGAGCAAAGTCAAGCGAGATAGAATTTTACCCTGCGGTTTTGATCCAGCCATGCGGTAGCGGTCAATCAAAGGCTTCCACTCAGGACTTTTCGGATGCTCCTGTAGTGTTTGCAGAACAGGATCGATTTGTTGTGGCCTTGTCTATTTTTCTTAGCACAAAGGAGCGGTTAAGGACATCCATACGTACCGACAATACGGCACGAATACGCAGAAAAAAATCCCTCCAAGAGTCCTCGTCATGCTGATCCGGACGGCCACCAGTTTCCAACGCGGGCGCTCTATTAAATGACCAGTACTTCATCGCCGCTGAAGGTCTTCTGAGGGTTGAAAAGGTTTGGGCCTTGTATGAGCTGAAGCGCGCGGATGGGCATTACTATAAGCGCATTACTCCTACGGTACCACTGTGCAGCTCGGTCGAGAAGTTCGCACAGGGTGCGCGCCACTGCGAGGCTGAATTCATGGCTTGAGCAATGAGGATTGTGGTAGATCAGGTACTTGTGTGACTTCCTGGAGGCAAACAGAGAGGCGAATCCACCCAGGCCTGTTCCGTCAAGCGAATGCAAGCCTTCAATAAGCTGAATGCATGCCGAGCTGGCGGAAGCGAGAGATCAACTCGTGCGAATCTACATGGTCAGCCTCGCCAACTTGAGACCAGCGCAAGCAGGATGTTCCAGCTTACCGACGACGCCAGCAAATTAGAAGATCTGTGGATAGTGGGCAGACAACGAAAAGTCGCTGTACATCTTGTGCGTTTGAAGACAAGTCTTAGCTCTCCAGATGATGAAGTTGCTGGGTGTCGGCTTTCGTCACAGCCTCGTTGATCAGGCTGAAAAGCTCCCGATGCACGCGCACGTTAGTTACCAACCTCGATGCACCGAGGACAGCTTTATATAGAAGAGAAAGACACTAGATGTGTGATCTCGCCTATGGCGCCTGTGCTAATGGTCACTCTCATCCGGCTGACTCGGAATCAGTAAAAGGTTACGGGTGTCGACTGCTTCTGATTAGCCTACTCTCAGACGGCTATATGTCGATTCGTTCCTCGTGGTTGGTTTTAGATCAGGCTGCATGAGACAGTGTAGCTTTGTTGACCCTTCGCCTCGACGCCAAGCATCAAAGACTGAGGAAGAAATGGGCGATCCCACAACGCGATCAAGACCTCACCCCTTCCCCTTGCACTCATCAGAAGGAGAAACCAAATCTCGATGTGGGATCTAGATCATGAATCGTCCTTCATATTCGGAGTACATGGCTGATATCAGACTCCGATCATCGAGTTCTAAACGTACATCATGAGCAGCAAACCAAGCCCCGTCCAGATATCCACCTCAATGCGCTCCCTTCTCCAAATAAGCCTTCGCCAAACTGCCCAATAACGGACCCGCGACGGGCTTCACCTGCTCCCAGCCCTTCTGGCCCTTCTCCATGATCTCCTTCGGCTTCAGGCGGGGCTTGCTCTCCTTCTCTCGCCTCGAACCCCTCCGTCGATCATCGTAATCGTCGTAGTCGTCGTAGTGCCTTGATCTCGGCTTCTCTCTTTCTCTGTCGCGATCGCGCTCCCGCTCCCTTTCTTTGCGCCTCTCGCGCTCTCGCCGCGTCTCGCGCCCGTCTGTGCGGTAGCCTCGCGAGGAGTCGCGCGGGTGCCGTTTGGAGTGGTAGTCGGATTTGTAGCCGCGGTCGCGGTCTCGCTCTCGGTCGCGGGAAGAGTCCCGGTGGGAGCGTCGGGGCTTTGGTGGTAGGGCGGCGGCGCCGTCCGAGTCGTCGTCGGCAGATGGGTCGGCGTAGCGAGAGTGGCGGTGTCGGCGCTCTCGTTCTCGCTCACGGTCGCGGTCACGGTCGCGGTCTCGGTTTCGCGGGTCGCTGCGGCTGGGATCGCGGTGTCGGCGGGGTGGGGGATCGTCGTAGGGATCTGGAGGGGCGCGGGATTTGCGGCGAGGGGGCGGGGGCTCGTCGTAGGGGTCGCGAGACTTGTGCGAGCGGCGGGGGCGGTCTTCGTCTGGGTCGCGCGAGCTCCTGTGTCGAGACGAAGTAGGAGGAGGAGGGGAGTCGGCACCGCCGCGAAGGCGTTCGGTCGAGTGTTCGCCTATGGGTGGGGGTGGAACGCGGTCTCGGTCTCGGTCCTTGTCGCGGCTGCTTTTGCTGGGTTGTTCAGGGCTCTTGACGGCGGGGGCGGAACGGTGGTGGCTGCGGCGGGGAGGAGGTGCGTCGCCATCATCGCTGTCGTCGGCTTCGTAGCGGTCTCGTCGGGGCCGGTATTTCTCTCGCGGGGGCGGGGCGGAGTGTCTGGCACGGGAGCCCCTCGATCGAGGGTGGTCGTAGGGGTCGTCGAACGTAGACATGGCTGTTCTGGTTGCTCTGCTACAGCAGGTGAAAGTGGCAGGGCATCAGAGCGCAGACAGACTCGTGAAACCGGAGGAAAGGAGGGAGAGCGGTGTGAGAGGCAGATGTATGTAGTCACCGCGAGGGCCTCGCCTGCCAGCCACGCATCATATCTTTAGCCGTTTCCGTTGCACTTGAGCTCGGGCCTCGTCTTCTACCCCAGTGTTAGATCGACGCTAAAGCTCCTGCGAGCCGACGTCATGGGCCCGACGGCGCTCATGTGAGCCCACCCGCCCTCAGCGGCCGCCAATGGTGCAAACTCGAACAGCGAGACCATGGTGCGGCTACGCTGCCACGTCACGGGCCTGGCCGGAGAGACGCGGTGCAGCCGCTACGTAACCACCGGGCGAGACATTCTGCACCAACCGGCTGGGACGACGACGTTCGTCTGACAGGCAGATCGCAGGACTAAGTGCATGGCGGGTGTGATATAGAAAAAGAGAGGGGTTGCCGAAGCCAAATTGTTAATGCGTCCCTGACCGACCCGCAGCTCTCAAGCAGGGAAAGAATTAATCCCGCCTTGGCCCTCGTCCGCACTCTCTGCTTCGGTCTCGACCGACGGCGCCTGGTAGGGGCGGCGGGTGTCCTGCGAGGTCAAATCCAGCATCGAGGCAGGTTTGCACATCGCACCGCGTGCGCCAGACGGCTGCGTGCGAGCGCGCAGGTTCGGCAGGCTGCCCACCCTTTCCACCGCTGCCGCAGCGTGAGCCGGCAACGGCGGCCAGCGCGTTACGTCGAGCGGCAGCTCATGTCGGCGCTTCTTCTCGCCTGCAGGCCCATAATTCGCTGCTGCTTGGGCCGCCCTGCATTCTGCGCCTTGACTCGTCGCGTGCGCGCTGATATCGTTGCCAGCATCGATGTTGTCAGCGTGCACATGCTGTGATGCGAAAGAGACTGCTGGTGCGCTGGATCTTTTCTGCACGTGCCTCGAGCTCTGCCTGTGTGGGCTGCCGTGCTTATCACACGAGCCGTAGCCATTCACAGGCTTGACGCTCTCCCGGCTGCTCGGCCGCCTCTTCTGCTGTTGCACAACTGGACTCGCTGATCCGAATTGGTGCTCAAAGTAAGGAGAAGCTCCAGTCTCCCACAGCAGTCTCCGGCTTTCTTCATGCGCCGTTACCGGACCCGGACGAATGGGCTTTGGTGTCCATGAGGGCTGAGCAGGCCTGCCACGACCACTGACTGCTTCTTCGGTCGCCCGCGCAAATGAAACAGCTTGCTGCTTATCATCTGCACCAGAAGCAATCCCTTCAGCCTTTGGTTTGGCCACATCAACATCCCTCCGCATCAGCTCCTCAAGTCGCCACCGCCGATCCTTCTCGTCCCTGACCTCTTCCTTCAAGTCCTCAATCTCCTCATCCCTATCCTTCAGCTTCCCCCTAAGCTTCGAAATGTGATCCCGCACAAACCGCCTGCCCCTCAGCACCTCCTCGACCTCCTGCTCCAAACGATCAATCTCCGCGTCGCGCTCCTGCAAGATCGCGCCACCCCGCGCAATGATCTCTTCTTGTTGGTGCACGACGGCGTCTTTCTCGCGGCAAAAAGCGTGCAGCTTGTCGAGCTCGTCGTCCCTACCCTCCATTGCACGCCTGATCTCCGCTTCCCGATCTCTCTCGCTGTCGTCCAGAGCCCGCTCGTAGCCCTCCAGCTGCCGCTGCAGGTACTGCTCGCTCTGCAGCTTGCGCTGCTCCAGCCACTTGAAGCGGTAATTCTCGTCAACGTACTTCGTCATGAAGTGGTGCCGGGAGGCCGCGCTCTCCTTCAGCTCGCGGAGGGTCTTCTCGTACGCCGCTCGCAGCTCGTCGTTGCGGCGTGCCATGACGTGGAGGCCTTCTTGCGCGGCTTGCGAGCTGTTGCGCCAGCGGTCGATGCTCGAGTTGCGCTCCCAGAGGGCGGTTTCGAGCTTGTGGATGTGTTCGCTTTGGTCGTAGATTTCGCGGATGGCGACTGCGCGGTTAGTTTCCCGGCGCGAGATTTCGGCGTCGTGGTCTGCTTTGGTTGCTGCTACGTCTTCGTTTAGTTGTCGGATGATGTCTGTCAGTCTGGTGATCTCCATCTCACGGGCGTAGACCTTCTGCTCTGCCGACTCGTCGTCGTCGTCGTCGTCGTTTGGCTTCGCATAGTAAAGTTCTGGCTCGGCGGTCGACTCTGCATAAGCGTCCTCTGTTCGTGCTGCTTGCTCTGTCTCAGAGGTCTCGTGCAGACACGCCTCCTCCAGCAGCTCAGATAGACTCGCCAGACGAACCGCACCATCCTTCTCGCTCTTTGCCGGGCCCTCCAGACCAACGCCATGACTCTGACCATCCTCCCTTAGGACCTGCGACAAGTTCATAGGCGTAGCATAACAAGTCTGCTGCTCAACGCCACCCATCGCAGAAGGCGCGCCACTTCGCGGCTCACCGCGTTCCAGCCCTTCCTTCGCTGCCGCAAGATCCTCGACAGTCGTCTCGCTCGCAGTAGGCGTGAAAACCGCACTATCCCTTACCGAGCTCTCAAGCCCCTCAACAGACCTCTCCACCCGCCCAATCCTCTCAAAGACACTCTCGAGCTTTCTCGCGAGCAAAGCCTCCACGGCCAGCTCGAGGTCCGCTGAGGAAGCCGGCGAGGGCGGCACTCCGGGGCTCCAGGGATTGCTCACTGTCACCGAAGATGAAGGTGAGCGGCTCTGCGGTGCTTGCCACTGGGTTAGTGCTTTGGCCTGCATCGAGTCGAGATGAGCCTTGACGTCACGGAGCTGCTCTGTGAAAGAGTCGTTGTTCGCCTCCTTCGCCATCGTGAGGGCCGAGAGTTGGGCAGCGCTGGCGGGTGATGGCGGGGAAGAGGCGGTGTTTGCCAGCTCGCGGGCACGGTGCTGGAGCTGGCTGAGTACGTGCTGGAAGGTCGGCTCGTCCATCGGATTTTGTTGACGTTAGTATTGTACGTGCTGCGACTCAGAGGATGTGGGCCCCGTGATATGGCAGTTCTATAGGAGTCTCAGGTGTGCATGCAGTGGTGAAGAGCGAGGCGGGAGCTGAGTGGATGGAAGTAATAGGTACCTGAGCTGGGACGAGGCAGCAAGCTGCGAAAGAGTGGTACAGGCTGACGTCCTATGTCTCGGGCTGTGAACGCTGGACTTGGCGGCGGCATGCCGATCCATGGCTCGTTCGCCTTCTTTTCGTGGAAGCGCGCGGAACGCGGTCATGTGCACGGAGCGACGTCACGATGTGGTTTTCGAGAGACGCTGGCTCACCAAACTCATACGGCAAATGCATTTTAGTCTGGCAGCTCGTGCTATGATAGTCTCCAAACTCCGAAGCCTGACGTATAGAAAGCAGCGTTCACTACGAGATCGACCCCACCTTCTCCACAGCTCCGGCGCTGAGTCCGGTGAAAGCCCAATTGGTTGTACAAGCATGCCGACCTTCTCCCATATCTTGGAGATGGTATTGGCGCGCGATCATACTGTTTCCTCATGCACCCCCTTCTCTTTTTCGTCCCCGTCCGCCTGTCCAGTTACCGACATACGCTCTCCGTATCGCTCGACCGCCATCGAAGCAGCTCTCGCGTTTACGCTGCTGTGCCTACGGACCTGGGTTTCTTCGTGCTCGATGTACTCAAGCGGGCGTTTTGCGGAAGTGGCAGTCTGGTTTGAATGGGTCAGCTTGTCTCTTCCACTGATGGTATATGATCGACTTACCTTGTCCCTGAACACGAGGATGTTCGAGTGCTCCATGAAGTACCTGTCGATGTCTTCGAGCGTGCGTCCGGCCGTTTCGGGGTAGAAAAGGTAGACGAGTGGCACAAAAGCGCCATTGAACACGGTCCAGATGATGTAAAACTTCCAACCAAGAGACCTAATACCAATGGGCGTGATCTCTACAACAATGAAATTACAGAGCCAGTTTGTAGCCGTTCCGAGCGCAGCGCATTGAAGGTTATTAGCATGATTCTCGTTGATTTAGATGGCCTCTTGATACGTACCTTTGTTTTTCATCGAGAGGGAGTTGATTTCAGCCGGATATAGCCACTACGCTAGCGTGTCAGCACACTTCACTCTGGATTGAGGTGTCTCCGGAAGTGAATAAACTCACTGGTACTCCCTGAAATCCAATGCCGAAGAAGACGTAGTACAGGAAGAAGAACGCAACACTGGCCTTCGCGGTCTCGGTCCCATGTGGGTATCCAGGCTTCTCAGTGTAGTGAATCATCACGGTGATGATGAGATAGCAGAAACATTGTCCAGCAGCCGCGTACATGAGCATCTTCCTCCTGCCCCAGCGCTCGACATTTGGAATACCGATCGTCGAGAAGAGCAGGTAGCTGACGCTATTGACCGCAGCTAGCAGGCGGGCCATTTTCTCGCTGAAACCGACCGACTCGATGAGCACTGTCGGAAGGTAGTATGAGGTCACGTTGATACCTGCGAATTTGTCAGTGTCTATATTTCGCGTAGAATCTCGCAGTTCACGCCTCACTTACCGGAAAATTGTTGCATGAATTGAGCACCCATTCCCAATATCAGACGCCTCGTTGTGCAGGTGCCGGCCTGGTCGCCCTTCTTGCCTCTGATCAGATCGCGGATCCTGACAGCATGCTCTTTCTCGTAGTCGGCGGCAAACTTGATCTCGCTCATCTGCGTTTGAACGTATGGGTCTTCCGTCTCGGTGTTCTCCAGATCCGCCAAGATCACTTCAGCTTCATCAAAGCGTCCTTTCATGACCAGCCAACGAGGACTTTCGGGAAGCCAAGGCACGGTCAAGTACAAAATAATGATGAAGATGAATTGTAAAGCCAACGGCACACGCCAAGCTGCACCTCCTGGAACGTAGGAGAAGCCGAAAGTGACCCAATTGGACAGCGAGAAACCGGCGATGTTCATGATCAGCTCAATAACGATGAGCTTGCCTCGCCATGCGGCCTGGGAGGTCTCTGACTGCCATGGCGGTGCAGTCGCTGTGTTCATGCCGTTGCCGATGCCGGCCACAATACGGCCGACGATCATGTGCGGTACGCTGAATGCTGAGAATTGCAAGATCGCTCCAACGCTCATGATAGTTGTGCCAATGAGAATGGTCTTTTTGCGGCCCAGAAAGTCGCCAAACACGAAAGCAGCAATGGCACCGACCAGGCAGCCAATGTCGTAGATGGCCGTCACCGTCGAGATCAGGCTGGTGTTGTCGCGGATGCCAAGCGTATCCAAGAAGTCATTTGTGACGATCACGCCGCCGAATACACCTTGATCGTAGCCAAACTGTTTCTTGCTGTCAGCAGGCTGTAAGGTCACAGCATTTGGACGATTCCTTGATAGTCAACTCACGTACCAAGGTCATATCAGTCGCGCACGCGACAGTAATCCAGAAAGTCAGCCATCCGCCACGAAGGCCAAAGTACCTCTCGCCCTTGAACTTCATCTTGTTTTCGAATGCCGTTCGGTATCAGCCCAAAGCATCACCAGGCGAAGCACAATAATGAGAAAGGAAACGCGTCTCCGCAGCGGGCACGCTTGACGTTAAAAACTCACAGACCTACAACAGCACAGCGGCCTGCCTTACCATGCACAAGCGATCGGCACAGAGCCGATCAACAGAACCCTAACGCTATTGAGCACGCAGACGCACATTCTGCGGCGCCCAACGGTCATGGGGTCTGGAGGCCTGCAGTCCTAAGCTGCTGGACGGCCGACCTTCTGCCATGGCCCTGAGGCCGCTGGCGCATCAAAGTATTATGCTTATCCTGGCCAAAGCCAATGAGCTTGGGATGCTTGGGGCGACGATGACGCAGGCGAGGTGGATGCGCATTGCTGTGGGACTTGCCATTGCCTCCACTGGGGTACCCCGTGGATGTACTAGCGGGGTTTGTGATGTCTGGAGACGCGGCTGCTCGGTCTCACTTCGCTGTTATTGCGAAGAGCGACCGTGCGGGCGTGTCGAGGTCCAAGCGAGCCCCATCCTTGTCCTTGTCCGCGATCGTTCGATTCGGGCACTACAAGAGTCCATGGTGAATACAAATTCGAGCGGTATCAAGGCTGCCACGAGGGCGTTGGTGTCATTGCCATTGCAAAAGAGATGAACGAGCATTCAGATAGAGTTTCTGGTACGAGATGACATCGATGGTCGAAGCTTCGAATGAGGAGAAACAGGAGAAGCTTAGCAGCGAGCCGCTTGACCCTTGGCGGCGCCATGATTGCGGGGATATCGCACGCTATGCCAGCCACTTCATCACAATACAGTAACTGCGCGTGTGCCCATTGACCACGGTAAGAGGACGTATCGCAAGCCAGGTCCATGGAAACACGCTGATTGTAACACAGCCGAAAAGGTCGAAAGGCATCGCTCGTATATTCGTGGCTCATCATCGTGGCCCTATTGATAGGTGATAACCCCAAAGACGCCTTCGCTCCAAGAACAAACACAAGACGAAAGATCCAATGTGAGATCCCCGGACACGACATAATCACCGCCTCGGCACAGCAGGCGCAGGAATACCATTCCTCCTCAGCATCGCCCGCAACGCCAGGATCTCGCCCTTCATGTGCGCCACCTCGCCCTCCAGAACCCTGACTCTGCCTGCGTTAGTCGCACAACCGCCGCACGAGTCTGCACGTGCGGGCGGCCGCGCATCCACGCCGTCATTAGACGCCGGGGCGGGACCCTCAGCCCTGTCGGATTTGGCTGGCGAGCTCTTCGCCTGCTTCATCCTGGTCCACGGATCGCTCGATCGTCGGCCTGCTGCTGCGTTCGAGGCGATCTCTTGGAGAGCTGTCTTGCGATGTCGAGGGCTTTGTCGAGATTGCCTGTCGACGCCCTTTGGCTTTCTCCGAGGAGATACAGACGAGGTTCGTGGGAAGATACTCTGCACGTCGTCTGAGGCTAGGCTGAAAGCTGCGTTCGGGGGTGACAGCTGCTGCGAGTTGGCTGTGGCATAGTCTTCTGTCGACATGCCGGCGTTAGCGTTCGAAGCGCCCGATGCCTCCACTGGTGCTGGATCTGGGGCTGCAGATTGTGTAGTGCTGATCGTACCTTTTGAGTTCATCCTTGATCGCGAGGTTTGACGTGCCGCGGGCCTAGGGAAGAGCCGGTGTCTGCGAGAAGAGTTCTTGCGCTCCTCATCCGAAGTTATCCAGATGTCGTCCTCTTGCCAGTCGCTGTAAGATGACTGGTCGATCGAGTCTGTTGGCCATCGGCCTTCTGGTCCATATACATGGGTTGCCACTGGCGCCTGCGCCGGCTCAAAGGCCTTTGGCATGACCTTCCTTTGAGCACCAAGTTGCTCCACGCCAGGCCTTTGCTGCGACTTTCTGTTTGACGTTGAAGCATATCCTTGCAACACACTGCCAGAAGAGGGAGTCGCCGATTTCATACTCATTTGACGTAGATCACGCAATAGCCTCGCATTTGCGGCAGCTGTAGCATCCACGTTCTCGACACTTTCGCTTCGAACTGGCATGCGCTTGCGTACCGACCTCGGATTCGCCCTTCGTCGCTCGGTCTTGAGAGGAGACGGTCTCAATGGTGATCGGCTGGGGATTTTGGGTACAGCTGATACTCCTGTCGCAGTGGGATGGGTGGTATCAGAGCTCGTAGCGTGGCTTTCAGGCGCAAGCAAGGGTTTCGGCGGTGACGAAACGGTTTTCGTAGCTTTTGCATCGGTGACGAATGTCTGGCTGGAGATTCGTGGTCTGGTCCTCATCGGACTGAAGCTTTGGTCTCGGTTTTGCCGCGATTGCTGCACGGCAAACGGATTGACTGGAGAAAAGAGATCCAAATAGGCCTCCGCTTCTGCGGAGATCGCATGTTTCTCTTTTCCCGTGGGCGTATGTCGTACAGTACTGTCGTCCAGGGCTTCGTCCGGATGTATCGTGAATTTGCGTGATTGATAAGGGCTTAGTATGCTGTGAGATTTTGTAGGAGGAGGTCGGAGAGCCGGATGCACCTTGAGATGATTCGGAGTACTCCCTTTTGGCTGATCCGTTTTGGTATCCTCTGGGAGATCTCGAGTGACGTCGGCATTGGTGATGGTATCTTTGCGTTTTGGCGTTGACAAGGATTTAGGAGAGGGGGCGGTGATCCATTCAACGCTAACGATCCTCTGACCAGTCGAACTGATCTCCTGATGGCCCTGCGTCACTCCAATAAAATCATACAGATCCACATTCCCATCATAGCTGCCGACAGCAATGATCCCCCCGCTATCAAATGATCGTACCGACGGCTTGCCCTTGCGTGAGTCTTGTGCCGACGAAGAGGGCGCAAGGACTGACACGGATGTGAGCGGAGCCTTCCCATGCCACGTACGCAAGACATTGACACCACCGGAGAAGTCCACAAGGTGGCATCTACCATCCATACCAACGGTGATGGTTCTGAGTTTATGACCAGGTAAAAATGCAGCGCCCGTTATCGAATGGAGTCCGCCTCCAGCCTTTGCGTGTACCGGTCTGTGAAGCTGCCTTTTTCGCCCGAGCTCTGCCCTACCCATATGCGCTTGATCCACGTATCTTCCCTCACCAGCACTGCGAGACAGCCGACTGGCGTCCAACACAGCAAGAGTCCCATCTTCAAAAGCCAAGAGAAAAATGTTAGTCCTCTCCGGGTGAAAAGCGGCTAATGTGACTCCTGCGGTGGAACTCTGCGGTTTGAGTAGGGTCGCGGGAGAATTGCTCGCAAGGTCTTTGAGAAAGACAACCGACGGCGCACCTTGCGCTGAAATCATCAAATGTCCTGTCGGCGAGACTGCCATTGCTGCGGGCGGTGACGCTAGAGTCTGAGGAGGACTTAACAGCTGCTGCTTCTGGGTCGAATAGCACTGTATAGAGTTGGTAGCCTTCGTAGATAGGAACAGGCTCTTCGAATCCTTCGTGTATTCCAGATGTCGCACTTCATCTTCTTCCGCGCTCAAGCCCCAGCTCTTCTCTTTCCCTCGCCTAGTGTCGTGGAGCACCACGACATGCTTGTCCGCGATCGCCAGTGTCCCAGAGCCATCTTTGCTTTCTGTCGCGGCCGCGATCCCAGATTTGCTACTCTGAAATAGCGTGTGAAGCCCCGCGGAGTCCCAGGACAAGATGTGCGAAGGTGTTGTGATGAGAAGGTGTCTGTCGGCGGGGAAAGCGAAGTTGCTTTGAGATACGGGCGACGGTCGGTCGGTGAATGGTATGCTATGTACAGATGGCATATTTGCAGTGGATCATCGCGCGCAAGAACTATTTTAGGATAGTGTTGAGGCGTGGCGGGGTGGTGTGCACTTTGTTAAATCACGCCGTTGCTGAGGTAAACAAACCCGACGTCAGCGCTCTGGGCAAGTCCAAACACTGATCCCGAACTTCACGAACTCTTCTATGGCCTTCATTATGCTCTCTGCCGATGAAATGTAACATGCCAATGATATTGGAGTGAGAATATCGTCCTTCGACCCGAGAAATCGTGTTTGTACTGTGACTTGTGTATCAGGCGGTTTCTCTTGACGATGAGATTGGGAGTCCGCAGGTCAATTCTGAGCTGGTTCAAAAACATCGGACCCAATCTCAGTCAACGCGCCACGCAGATGCCTTTGCCTTCTGCTTTCACAGAAAGCACCTGGAGGATATTTCAGTGAAACATAAAATCATCAAGCGTTCATTGCGACATCAATTGACCAAGAAACAACCGCGTTATCATTGAGGTCACGACCGTCAACTTCGCTCCAGGGTTAGGGTTGGGGCAAGCTTGGGGTTGTTATTTGCAGACCGTAGGCGCTCAAAACAAGCCGCCCCAAAGCACCAAGCTAGAAATCGATAAATTTGTGAGTTGGAATCTGAGCGATCGCTCGGCATCGGACACTCGTTCCTGCGAGGCCGATATACATTGGCGTCTGGATGATGAGGTTTGGCAGTCGTGCTTTCAAAATATACAGGTTATACACAAAAGAAGTGAAGCTTTCCTCCCAGCAGTCTGTTGCTTCCAGATGACCGACGATCCTCTAATGATTTCTTTACCTTGACTGCCACAAGCTCCTCACGGCCGTCATGACAGGGCCGTCTGTTCTTCCCTCTCCAGCCTCTAGCACACTCTGAATCTTGCTTCCGGGGCCACCCTTCGATTCGGCCTCTGCCTTTCTCGCTGTCTCCTCTGCTAAGCCGACCTTCTCCGCCGCGCGACCTTGGATCATACGGTCGCGCATCCGCCTGAGCTCTTCCTCCTCTTGCTCGCGCACCTCAAGCTCACGAATCCATGCATCCTTCTTCTCCTTGCGACGCTTCTCCTCGGTCAGCTCGTCGAACTGACCACGCTTCGCCCTGTCGCTCTCCCAGTATGCGCTGCCACCGAGCATAGCCAGAATGGTGAATCCTTGGGCGTAGATACGGCGACGGAACATGCGGTTCGTGCGAGCTTTGTCGCCAGTACGCATTGATTTGGTGCTAGATGGAAGATTTGTCAGTAATTGCCCGGTTGACCATAAAGAATCCTGTGATTGTACTTACGCTTCATAGAGGGCCCAGCACGTGAGGGCGCATCCGAGCGGAATCAACGGCTCTTCGACGATCTTGCGGCGCAGCTTCTGCCATCTTGACTCCTCGTAGAAATCTGCGTTGTCGTCGAAAGAGGATGGCGGAGGAGCGGTGTTGAGATTGCCGGGGACCGACATGGTTGGTGATGTGAAAGTAGGTCGTGTGCTGCGTGCCTATAGCTCTAGAGGTATCGTCTCGTCCAGACTCCGGAAATCTCGGGCGCGACGACGAAGCCCGATGTATTGAGCAAAGCTCAATGTTTCGACCGTATGGCAGATTCCAGTAACTCAATCACAGCTTGCGGTAGTATGAGCAAGTATAGTGAAGTGAAGCTCAAGTCTCATCAATATTAGCGCATCATTCGATCGCGCTGAAGATCTCCGCCAATATCAAGCATGTCATACCTCATGCCCGAATGCCTGAGGCATGAGCGTGGCTGCCGGCGGCGTTTCACCGCCCAAATCCCGATATCGGCAGAATTGTCCAGACGGCGATCGCGAATATCTCAATGACTGGCCTGGCCCAAAAGAGTAATCGAAAGGTATTGGGAGTGCTTTTACAATTTTCACTCCCATACTCGGCAAAATGACTGACGCCATCGTGCAAAATGGCGCGCAAACGCCAGAAACGCCAAAGACCCAACACGCTGGCCTGGCTTTGACAGAGTACTCAGCCCAACCGTCGCCGCCTTCGTCAACGCCCAAATCCCTTGAGGCTAAAGTGCCCAAAGAATTTCTGTTGCCAACCGGCTATCCAGATGTTAGTTACATGACCTACTATGGCGTTGACACAAGTCTGACATTGGACAGTACCTCCGTTTGATTCTTACATCCCGCGTCTACGATGTAGTCGAAGAGACTCCTCTGACGCATGCCGTCAACCTCTCAAACCGATTGGAATGCAAGGTCCTGCTCAAGCGCGAAGACCTTCAGCCAGTCTTCTCGTTCAAGCTGCGTGGCGCCTACAACAAGATGGCTCACCTCTCCTCCCAGGAGCGGTGGAAGGGTGTTGTCGCCTGCTCTGCCGGTACGTCCAGTCGCCCCACTCGATCAAGTCTTGCACTGTTACGGCAATGATTTTGGTTACAATTGAGGCTAATGATCCGTCCAGGCAACCATGCTCAAGGCGTTGCATACTCTGCACGCCACCTAAAGATCCCCGCCACCATCACGATGCCCCTGGGCACGCCAGCGATTAAGCACTCCAACGTGTCTCGACTAGGCGGCAATGTTGTCCTTCATGGCGCAGACTTCGATGCCGCGAAGGCAGAGTGCGGTCGTTTGGCGGAGGCTCACGGCTTGACCAACATCCCACCCTTTGACGATCCCTATGTCATTGCTGGCCAGGGTACCATCGGTATGGAACTGGTCCGCCAGGCTGACCTTAGCAAGCTTGAGGCAATCTTTTGCTGTGTTGGTGGTGGCGGCCTTATCGCTGGTATTGGCGTCTACATCAAGCGCATTGCGCCCCACGTCAAAATCATCGGCGTGGAGACCTACGATGCAAACGCCATGGTGCAGTCGCTGAAGCTTGGCAAGCGTGTCACGCTCAAGGATGTTGGTCTTTTCGCTGACGGTGCCGCTGTCAAGACTGTTGGCGAGGAGACTTTCCGTGTCGCGTCCGAGGTCGTCGATGAGGTCATCCAGGTCGACACCGACGAGATTTGCGCCGCCATCAAGGATGTCTTTGAAGATACCCGTTCCATCCTCGAGCCTGCCGGCGCGTTGTCTCTTGCTGGTCTCAAGAAGTACGTTGCTGCGCACCCATCACAAGACACAAAGCGCCAGCTCGTCGCCACTGCCTCAGGCGCCAATATGAACTTTGACCGCCTGCGCTTCGTCGCTGAGCGTGCCGCTCTCGGTGAGAAGAAGGAAGCGCTGCTCTCCGTCACCATCCCCGAAAAGCCTGGCGCCTTCGCCGCACTTGTTGCTGCTGTCAACCCGATGTCCGTCACCGAGTTCTGCTACCGCTATGCTACGGCGTCAGCAGCCAACATCCTCATTGGTATCAGCGTTGCCGCTTCAACAAGAGAACGCGACCTCACCGACCTTATCTCCCGCCTTCAATCAGAAGGCATGCAAGCCACAGATCTCAGCGGCGACGAGCTGGCGAAGAGTCACATTCGATACCTGGTTGGTGGCCGCAGCACCGCCGAGAATGAGCGTCTCTTCGCTTTCGAGTTCCCTGAGCGCCAGGGAGCTCTGCACAAATTCCTTACAACGTTGCAGCCAGGCTTCAACATCAGCTTGTTCCACTACCGCAACTACGGTGGCGATGTTGCCAAGATCCTGGCTGGCATTCAATGCCCAGCTGGCGAGGTGAGTCACTCCTTTCGTAGGATGACATTGCAGTGCGCTAACCTTTTGATTGCAGGAGGCCGGCCTGGACAAGTTCTTGCAAGAGATCGGATACCCATGGAAAGAGGAGACGAACAACCCCACATACAGGATGTTCATGAGGCAATAGATAGTGCATCAAAACATGTATTTTTTGGAACGTCGCTTTACAAGATTCTTGCCGTTCCCTGACACTCTTCATGCGAAGGCTTTCAAGTGGGGCGCCGCAAGACTTCACTTCACAGCCCACTTCAATGCAATTGCAACGCCAGCCCCACACCAATATATGAACATAGAAAATGATATAAAACAGGTGTGTTAGAAATAGTGTATCGTAGATTGTGCAGCTCTGGTTGTCAAAAAGAAAAAAAAAAAGATTGTGGATCCACCTTCTCGTTCACCCTGGGCTGCCATTATGGTCCACGTTGACGTAGAGCGGTTGGACGACGTGAATCGAACCCAAGAAACTTCGCTAAGTCACCTGCAACAAGTGACCGCCGGAAAGGCAACCAATCCGTAGTTGTGGCGGACCCATCCCCCCCCCATTCGTTCACCCTGGGCTGCCATTATGGTCTACGTTAGCGTAGAGCGGTTGGACGACGTGAATCGAACCCGAGAACTTCGCTAAGCCACTTGCAACAAGCGACCGCCGGAAAGGCAACCAATCCGTAGTTTCAGGGGGGATGACGACATTGGGAAAACACAGAATAAATAGCCTTGCTGCACGACGCTCGCTTCTTTGGGACGGTGGAGCTCGTGTGCGTATTTGTGGTACTGCGCAGTGCACAGTGAGGTACACGGACAGTGCACTCGGTCTTGGTGGGTGTTGTGCGGATGGGAGGAGAGAGTGGTGGTCCCAGGCCTCGTATGCTGCGACGCCTTTCACGGTGAAATATCGATCTTGGATGTAGGAAGACAGTGCTCTCGAAGAGACACCCTGAAGAACCTATTTCATCTTCGAGCCTTCATGCCTTTTGCTTTCGGAGGCGGCGGAGGTCTCTGCCCCTTTCCTCCTGCAGCGCCTGCAGTGACGGGCGCAGGGCGGTTGGCCATGACAACAGGCTTCGCAGCCGTCGACGCCGCCTTCACCGGCTCTTGCCCCTTGATTGGGATTTGCTCCCACATCTTCTCCCACACTCCGGGTGCAAAACTCTTGTTCCTCGCCGTCATATTAACCCAGTATTTTCCATACATGCGCAGTGCCAACCGCCCGCCCAGATAGGTAGGAGCTTGAGCAACCTGCTTCTCGCGCCCGAGGGGCACATGCTCCAAATTTGCGGACAGGTTGACTCCTGGAAGGCGTCGTAGGTCGCCGAAGAACATTTCCTTGTGCGTTGGCCAGGGCAACCAACGCATCGACTGGATCATGATTTTGGTCTCCGGGGGCGTCTTCTCGGCAAATCGCATGAGCGCCTCCTGGTTCTTCTTTGCGGCAGAAGGGAGCAGCACTCGAATTGTCGAGACATAAGGCGCAGACAGCATTGCAAACGCGGCGAGTGGGATTGCGCTTCCGACGATGACGCCGGGCACCCACCACATGGAGTGGTCCGGGCTGAAGTACATACGAGGTGCAACAGTGAAGCACCCGAGGCCGAACACGACTATGGTCACGAGACGAGTCATTCCAGTCATCAGTGTTGCAATTTGGCCACCTTGATAGACGTTGAGGAGGTCGAGGGAAGAAATGACTGGCATTGTCAGGACGAACCGGTCTACGAGACTAGGATAGCGCAAATGACATACTTGAATTAAGCCTCGCTTTAGTTGCGGCTGCGACTGGGCTTCGTGTGGCAACAAAGCGTGTTGCACCACATGGCTGCGAAAGTCGCTGTTGGCGCGCAAGCGTCTCGGTGATGCCAGAGCGAGCCAAAGGTGCGCGCAAGCTGCCCAAAGGGCGCCGCAGCAGCGGAAATGAATGACAATGCCTAGCGGCGCGTAAGGAAAACATCACATGACTAGGTATGCAGCTGTTGTGCAAGCGCATGCGAAGTGAGGTTCGAGTTCGCCAAATTTGGCGGCCCCAGTTGCTCTTCTCCGAGAACCCCTGCTTGTTCTCCACGCAGCGCGTTGACCCACCCCTAGCCAAGGTGCTTTTAGCTCCGAGCCAATCCAAATCGTAGATCCCGACCAACAGGGACGTTTACTTGTTCTCAATGTTGCTCGCTGCAGGAACGCGTTTATTCAAGTTTAGCAACACGTCAGGATGAGGGTCCTTCGCTCGCTGGTTGCCCTCTCGTTAGCAGCCTGCGAGGCATTCGCCTACACCGATCTTGCCGATGGATCGCTGCAATCACTCTCCGTCGCCAGCGACGACTTCTCAATAACGAACGACGATGGCCTTCTTGCGCCCATATTAATACCGCGCGTACCGGGTACACCAGGAAATGACAAGGTTTTGCAGCATTTTGTCGACTTCTTCACCAACAACCTCCCGGAGTGGAAGCTGGCCTTCCAAAACTCCTCGAGTACTACACCTACATCTGGAGGGAAGGAGGTACCCTTTAGGAACTTGATCGCGACTCGCGACCCGCCCTGGGTCGATGGAGAGGGAGAGGTTGGACGGCTGGCGCTCGTCGCGCATTTTGACTCAAAACTCACGCCCAAGAACTTCATCGGAGCAACAGACAGCGCGGCGCCATGCGCGATGCTTTTGCACGCCGCTCGCGGCATCGATGCAGCGCTGACGGCCAAGTGGGCCGCCATGGAAGCGGAAGGGGAAAGAGACGAGTTCGAAGAGCACAAAGGCGTACAAATTCTGCTGCTGGACGGAGAGGAGGCTTTTGCGACTTGGACGCACACCGACTCGGTTTACGGTGCAAGAGCTCTGGCGGAAGAGTGGGAGACCACGATGAACCCTGCGATGTCCACATACAAGAACCCGTTGGAGAGCATCGACCTCTTCGTGCTTCTTGATCTGTTGGGCGCGAAGAACCCGGCCGTCCCCTCCTACTTCAAGACAACGCATTGGGCATACAAGAAGATGGCAGCGGTCGAGGACCGTTTGCGCAAGGCCGACAGACTCAAATCAAAGCCCGACGGGAACTTTCTCTGGGAGGGCGACAAGAGTGAGCATGACCGCTGGTCTGGCGGCATGATCGAAGATGACCATATCCCGTTTATGGCCAGGGGTGTAGAGATTTTGCATATCATCCCGAGCCCATTCCCATCTGTCTGGCATACCAGTAAAGATGATGGCAAGCATCTTGATCTCGATGTTGTTGAGGACTGGGCTATGATTACAACAGCATTTGCAGCAGAGTGGATGGAGCTTGAGGGATACATGCACAACAAAGCAAAGCCAAAGCGGAACAGCAAGCGCAGCTTGGGTGAGGCAGAAAAAAGCGAGCTGTGAGTATGTCTGGTGGAATGACACAATGGCATGCTGGGTTCTTGATGCTAACGATCAAGCAGAGCGTGATAGCTCCCAGAGCATCCAAACCGCGCGATTCTCAATGGTGCTCGTTCGACACATACTATAGTTCCGTTGCGTTAGTAAACGCGTGGGTGTTGTTCTCAAAGTGCCAAGGAATTCTTCACTCTTTGTTCATGGGAGCATGCTTTGTTGTCGAGATGCCCAGAATTTTCCGGATTCGGCGGTTCGTCTTTGTTCTTTAGTGCACTTAACCAGGGCGGCAAGTTTCTGACACGTTCCGCTGTCAGACACGAACGATACTATCACAGTGCACATCATGTTCAGCTCAGGCCACAGGTCCCGCCGTGTTACTCTCGCAGCAGAGCTGCTGGATGATATTCTCAGCCAAACAAGCCTAGGAGCGGAAGATCGCGAATCTCTCGTGGAGCAAGTCTTGCTCGAAGCCATAGGAAGCCAACAAGCACCATTGCTATCTTCGCGCAGTAGAAGGTCTCGCAGATCTTCGATCCGCGCGCCAGCATACAACCCCGAGGAGCCAGGTACTGAGGAGCGTTTGATCCCATACGATCCCAACGATTTGCAACCACTCTCTTTTGGCGCTTGGCGGAGTCACCGAGCTTCTTCCTCCAACAGTTCCAGATCCGCGTTGCGGTACTCGCCCACAACCCCTCCGTCCAGCTCCTGGAGCCGCTCTGAAAGATTCTCACAACCATACGACCTGAGTTCTCCACTTCTTCCGCACACAGGGGTCTCGAATGGAATGCGTGATCTGAATTTGTACACCCCAGTCAGGTTTCAAAGCAGATCTCCTTCCGTTCTCCCTGGTGGCGAGCGCTCGCGAGTCTCCAGTGTTTCTGACATTGATTATCGATCGGATTCGGACGAGCTTTTTGTGACGCAAGCCGACATGCATGCATGCATGAACACTTTGTTCCAGGAAATTGAGACTGTACAACATCGTTTGGAGCAGGCCTTTTACAAGCACTTAGAGCAGCTGTGGAATCGGTTAGAGAGCCTAATGGAAAACACCGCGGCAGCTTCTTCAGTGCGCGATCTCGGGTCGAGAGAGCGAACAGCACTCTCGTCTACCGATGAGCGGAAAGCCAGGAAACCAAGTACTGCGAGTCGGAAACGCAAGGCCTCTACAGAGAAGAGAGTGTCTTTTGGATCACCCGTAATGGTCTCGGAGGCGCCGCCTAAAAAGCGACGGAAAGTGTCACCAGACGTGCCTGCGAAGAGGGAGCAGCGGTCTCAAGGTAGATCGCTCCGTCGAAGCGCGAGGCTTAGAGCAGGATAGAGCTTGATACGTCTTGTCAATGGCACATGGCAGTCTTGGATCTCAAAGCCTCGCATAGGACCAAGTTCGGTTCGGTGCTCTAGAGATAGATAAACAACATTTTCCAGCTCACTCATTTCTCATTTTCTGTTGCCTTCTTGTCCTATCAAATCGACGTGCTCTAGATACATTACTACCAGTACAACATCATTTTCTCCCTTCGTGTGGCAAGAGCTCGAGGAGTGCATGATTACATGACACTACCAGAGGGGCGAGCGACCTTATGACGTTCGATAGCGACATTCCAATCATAGTGCAGCCATTGCTCGAAAGTTTGAGAGAGATTGATCTCCAATTGAAAACAGTCTATAGCTCTATCGTCTCATGCGCGCATCACACGAGCTATCAGGTCCTCAAAAGCCTCGCTCCTTGTCCAACAAGACCCGCAAATCTACCACGAACGACGTCTTGAAAGTCCTTCCAGCCTCCCGCCCTTCGTACACCCAATGCTCCAGCCGCAAGCAGGGCAACGAGAACAGTCGTAGACAGCGCAGTCTGCAAGGTCTTGTACCCACCAATCCTCAAAATCTTGTGTCGCTTCTTCGCATCAACGTACTCGAAGTCGTTACCCGGAATGAAGACACTGCGGAGCCAGAACATGAATTGATAGCCTGGGTACATGGCAATGTTCATGCCAGTTGATGGGTCGAGAGCCCAATTCGTGCAGCCGGAGGCCCACACAAGTTTGCTTAGCTCCTTTTGCATCCACGTGCTGTCTCTCTTCGCCGCATCGAACTTTACATCGACCACGTTGGTAGATGGTGCAGGAAGGAGAGAACGGCTAGTCGTCTTGGATTTGATCAACGGGTCGATAAGGCGCAAAATGAAGTTGATCTGGCATTCCACCGTATAGATGACCGACAAGTGGCCAGTCACGGTGTTTG
This sequence comes from Cladosporium halotolerans, assembly GCF_011745625.1. NCBI lineage: Eukaryota > Fungi > Ascomycota > Dothideomycetes > Cladosporiales > Cladosporiaceae > Cladosporium > Cladosporium halotolerans. The sequence continues at coordinate 177,693 of NW_027191459.1, forward strand.
GACCCATCAAAGTGAAGAAGTTGGGGAAGCCGGGCACACATGTACCGAGGTATGCCTGAGCGGCGCCTTGGTAGTGCTCGTCCCAGTGCTCGTTGAGACTGACGCCGTTCTGTCCATAGATCTCCATGGGAAAGAGCATGCGGAAGACCTGGAAGCCAGTAGCCATGACAATAGCGTCTGCGGGTATCTCCCTGCCGCTCTGAGTTCTTACGCCGCTGGCTGTGAGCTCTTTCACGTTGTCATCGGCAACGAGCTCGACATTGTCTCTGTGCAGGCATTCAAGATAGCCAGTGTCCATCACCTTGCGCTTGCATCCAATCTCAATTTTTGGAATGAGGGCATCCCAGTACTCTTCAGGAGCCATGCGTTTGACGTAGCGTTCGTTTTCTTCGATGAGTCCTTGACGAATACCCCTACCACCTTCAGTCTCCATACTGGCGAAGTCTTTCTCCATGTCGGCGTAGAGCTTGAGCCGGTACAGCCTCATTGCGAATGGCATGTACTTCATCATGGCCTTGAAAGCTGGTGAGTATACAGGATTTGGGCGCTCCGCCAGATATTGTGCTTGTCTCGCGAATTGTGTGAGTCTGCGTGAATCCTGTGCCATCACAGGTACGAACTGCGTCGCAGAGCATCCGTTGCCGAGGACAACTACATCTTTGTCCTTCCAATCAAAGCTGTGGTCCCAGAGCGCGGAATGGAACAGCTTGCCTTGGTATTCGTCGGCGCCAGGGAGTTCGCAGTCTCTCGGAACAGAGAGATTACCTACGCCAGACACTAGAATGCGGCTTCGCTTGGTGTATGCCTCTTTCGTCTGTTGGTTCTTCAAAGTAGTCTCCCAAAACTGGCCAGCATCGTTCCAGTGAGCGCTCTCCACGATGGTGTTGAAAGTAATGTGAGGCACAATCTTGTATTTCTCAGCAATGCCTCGGAAGTAAGCCTGGATCTCTGATCGCATCGAGAACTTTTGGCTCCAGTTGGGGTTCAGCTCGAAGCTGTAGCTGTAGAAGTGTGATGCGACGTCACAGCCGCACCCAGGATATGTGTTGACGAGCCATGTGCCACCGACATCCGCGACTTTCTCAACGATCTGAAAGTCTCGGTACCCGTAATTCCGGATGAGCTGGACAGCCAGTCCAAGACCTGACATGCCAGCTCCGATGATAAGAATGTCCGTGTCTAGGTTAGCCATATTGAGTATGGTGTTTTAGGGGGAACTTTGAAGAGAGTAGGAGTAAAGTCATAAGGAAACGAGCGATCACGCTCGCAGTTATACTTGGACCTCTCGGGGCGCGACCGGCATACTGTTGCCACGGCGCATAGGTGTACCTGCCCCAAGTCGCGCCTGTGGAGGCGCGGGGAGAGTGTGGAGACGACTGAGGATGCGAGCGATGTCTAGCGGCCTTTGAAGCGATCGGCAACTGGACCGAAGGAAACTGCGGCTCACTTGCCTTTCCTTCAACTCGGCAGACTTTTACCAGCAATGATAGGCGAGCGACACGTGACGCGACTCCAAGAGCCACCTTCCAGTACTGCTGGCATATGCGATGCACGACCGTCAATGCACTCGACCTTTGACTGCCCATCGGCAGAAGTAACAACAAGCCGCGACGAACTCGTGACATGTCGACGAGCCAACCCGATTTTTTCTATGAAGGCGGTGAAAGTGATGGCATCCACCGGCGCCTGAATGATGCCATCTTCCGAACACGCAAAATCCGTTAATCATCATAGCAAGCCCTAAAGCCCTTCCCAATTCCGTCCCAACCGATCAGTCGGTTTGCGATGTCATTTGCGTAGCTGGCCGTCCCCCACTTAGCCTCATACAGATTGCCATCAGTCGCGACAGAACCCGAGTTATAACTCCTCGCCGCAGTGTAAGGTTGCCCGGCTGCGGGTCGTGAACCCAGCTCAAACCACCAGAAAGAAACTGCGCATATCCTGGCCCACCATGGCCCGTCTTACCACCTGAAGTCGTACCTTGAACGCCCTCTCGGATCATTTGCAAGATCGAAGCCTCTGCGTTCCATGGGTCGAACGAATGCGAATTGAATGAGGCCTGCATGAGGCCGCAGTGAAGCATGTGCCCTGTGCAATGGACTGAAGCTTTTCCAGAAGACTGAGAGACGTTAACTTGCGATCCCTCACGCATAATCGTATGCCGAACATACCTCTTGCATTACAGCCGCCAGGATTAAGCGAGGGCTCACGTTGCTGTCATCCGCAACCTGGAGGATAGACTGTCGAACGTATCTCTGGATGTCGGCATTGCTATTGTTGTTCGAGAGAATTGCTTCTTCGTTGATGTCCCATAGTGTATCGAAAGATAGCCACTCGTCGATAATCGGGTAGCTGGACACATCTCCGTGAAAACATTGATACCCTTCTGCATTTGGACATGTGCGTCCTTCATGGATGTCTTCTTGTACCCAACGCAAGTTCTCTCCATAATCAGCTTTTGGTTGGCCGTTGAAGCCTTTATATAGGTTCGCATTGCTGTGTCCGTTGGGCTCCCTGTTTCCACCAGGTACCGGCGTAGCCGTCGCGATCGTCACGAGTGCTGAGATTAGAAACAGCTCCATTGAAACCAGAAATGCGAGAGCGACAGTCTGAAGGAACGAGCGTACGAGTCCTTTTACTTTGGAATGCCGCAGGTCAAGGAGCAACGAACGACAGTTTAGTTGGTATCGCCACGAGGACGTCTTCATGGGGGAAATGGTTGTTGTACATGTCTTTACAGCAGCGTTCGGCCTTGGCCAACCTATGAAAGGAAGAAGTAACACGCTTTTCGCCAATTTGGATTTCACGGTACAATATGAGAAAGCACTCAAAACTGTAGTCATTTACAGCGAGATCTGGCATAGACTCTGCGTATTGGTGCAGAGCCTAGCAGCTTCACAGCCCGCAATAATATGAGAAAGATGTTGGTTGGCTGTGGCGCAGTGAGGCATTGTGAGATTCAAGCTCATCAGCCCACTTTGCGATATGAGTAGATCTGGAAGCGAAGCAGGTCAATTGATCTACCGAGATGCAAGTCGCGTGTGTTTATACAGTAATCTATCAGACACGTGAAAATATAGGGCGAGACAGATTGGATGCCAACGACGTGGATGAGAGTTGCGCCGTCTTGCTCCGCGATGCTGGAGAGAGTTTCTGGGGTTGCGAGATCGGCCGCAGCGCGTCCAAAAACATTTCCCGAGCATCAAGCACGCAGCTACAGTCAGCTCAACACCCGAACAATGGCTTCCAGAACACTCCGAATTGGTAAGACACCTCTTGTTTCTGCGCTTACACGTTGTCTGACAGCATTGTGTCGACAGGTCTGCTGCCCGGTGACGGCATTGGCCGCGAGGTCATCCCCGCCGGCAGGAAGGTCCTCGAGGCCCTGCCCAAGAGCTTGGGTCTGGACTTCTCCTTCGTCCACCTTGACGCTGGTTTCGACGAGTTCAAGAAGAATGGTGTTGCTCTGCCCGAGAAGACGGTCGAGACCCTGAAGAAGGAGTGCGACGGTGCCCTGTTCGGCGCGGTCAGGTGAGGATAACATGGGATTGCGCGCATGGAGACTCTGTCGCATCCATATCTGCATGGCAGCCAGACTGCTTACATGCTGTCATTGTATAGCTCTCCTTCCACCCCGACCAAGGGCTACAGCAGCCCCATTGTTGGGCTCCGCAAGCGCCTCGACCTGTACGCCAACGTGCGACCCGTCAAGTCCGTCGTCCCGACCGCCGCGTTCCCCGACCCGATCGACCTTGTCATTGTCCGCGAGAACACCGAGGACCTCTACGTCAAGGAGGAGAAGACCTACGATGGTCCTGACGGCAAGGTTGCCGAGGCCATCAAGCGCATCTCGGAGCGCGCCAGCTCGCGCATTGCGACTATGGCCGGCGAGATTGCTACGAGGAGGCAGCGTGTCAGGGACACCACTGGTGGTGACGCAGCCAAGAAGGCTCTTGTCACCATCACCCACAAGAGCAACGTCCTCTCCCAGACCGACGGTCTGTTCCGCACGACTGCTCGCGCTGCTCTCGAGCAGGCCCGCTTCAAGGATGCTGGTGTGAAGATTGAGGAGCAGATCGTCGACTCCATGGTCTACAAGCTCTTCCGCCAGCCCTCTGCCTACGATGTGATTGTCGCCCCTAACCTCTACGGTGACATCCTCTCCGACGGTGCCGCCGCGCTCGTCGGTTCTCTCGGCCTGGTCCCCTCCGCCAACGTCGGCGACGGCTTTGCCATGGGTGAGCCTTGCCACGGCTCTGCTCCGGACATCGAGGGTCAGAACATTGCCAACCCGATCGCGACTCTCCGCTCTGTTGCGCTCATGCTTGAGTTCCTCGGCGAGGAGGCTGCTGCCGCCAAGATCTACCAGGCCGTTGACGCCAACCTTGCTGAAGGCAAGCTGCTGAGCCCTGACATGGGTGGCAAGGCGAAGACTACTGAGGTTACCGAGGACATCCTCAGGCGCCTGTAGAGTGGATGTATAGATGCATGTACCTAAAAAGTCGTCTTGAAGTTTGTTGCAAGATACTTGACCGGAGTCACAATTCTATTTTGCCATTATGTCACGTTTTTGATTGCCGCCTGCGATTCCGGGAAGATCATCCAGCGATTGCATCGTCCGCCATATTGTTTCCTTATGTTGAATGTTTGTTGCGACAAATGGGCACTCATACCTGCCGCATCGGGAAACAAATTTGCCAAGCCATGACGTTCCGCCCAAAAGTTCGTCATGTGAATGTGATGGCTGCACGTTGATGTTAGGCCTGCGGTTCATCTTTCGAGATTGTTACTAGAACGGACATTCTCTCGAAACGAGCGATAGTCAAGATGGCGGACAAGTACATCCTCAACGTGACCGCAGGTCCCAACTACACCGACCAGAAGCCCATCCCCGTCAACAGCGAGAAGCCAACCCACATCGACTCGGCCAAATGCAGCGCGAACATCACCGCGCGCGTGCAGAACTACCGCGGCCTCCCTGAAGGCTCCCCAAAGACCTCGCCCTACTTCGACCACCCTCAGCACAAGAGCGACCTGTACTCGCTCGCCTTCACCTTCACGCCCAAGGAAGACATCAGCGGCCACGACCTCGTATTCGGCAACGACTTCGACCACCCCATCAGAGACAAGCTGCCGCCCGGCTTCAATCAGGCCTTCAACCTTGTCAAGTGGTTTATTGACCCGGGTCTTTACGGCGATGTATACTCAGACGAGCCGTACCTGTACGGTCCTCTGCTCAGCTCGATCAACACTTTGCGGATAGGACCGAAGGACGACAAGACGCAGGAGTCGGTTGAGGAAGAGCGTGCGAACCAGGAGCTGGTTGTGTTTGAGGAGGGCGCCGATGGCGATGGTGAGGAGGTTAGGAAGGAGAAGAGCTTGCCTGATACTGGTGCGGCGAGGAAGAAGCACTTCTTGACGGAGAACAACCTGCAGAACTTCACGTTCGAGAAGGGTAGGGAGTACAGCAATGACTTTTTCAATCCTTATCTGGACTTCAACGGTACGTCCATCGGTCCTGCACGTGAAGACGAACTTCTAACGTGCGAGCAGATTTCGCCCTCCGTCTCCCGGGCTACGGCATGATCCCCGGCATCACAATCCCCATCATTAGCTTCTGGGACGGCCAGCCCCTCCGGTAAGTTCACCCTCAGCCCCGTGCGATTCATTTTCACGACACCAAATGTTGGGTGTATCTCCGCTTCGATGTGCAAGGAAGGCTGATGACCATTTCTTGCTGACGCAAAGTACGCATTCGCTCAGATACGTTCTCAAGAACCGAGCAACAGACGAGACCCTTTTCGTCGTCGTCTTCACGCTGCAGCCGAAGGACGGCGAAGCTGCGAAGGAGGAGTCGAAGAAGGAAGACAAGGAGAACAACGATGATCTGGACTAGACAATGGTGTTACTAATTTTCCTTCGGGCCCATGCGACACGATATCCTGAACGCATTATCATGAGAGGGGCCTTAGGTTGGGAAGATTTCTAAATGATACAACCTTCACGGGCAACGCGATAGAACATGATGCATACGAGGGCGGAGACTCATCTTCTATCTTCAATATACTCGATACCATACTTTTTCGATTGATATTCAGTAGCCTCCATTTCACATCTGACAACGGTGGTGGTATTCGAGCCTCGGTCCCGCACATTGAACAAGTCCTTCCATGCTTGTCCTGCTGAGCCGGCATTTCTCACTATCCCCCGATTGCTTCCATTGTGCAAAGACATGCTTTTCGTACTGCTCCTATTGCGCTTGACTCATCTGCGTGTCCTCCCGTTCCCGCTCAACTCATCTTCGCGTTCGAAAAGTCCATCTCGGGATGCTGCGCCTGAAACTTCCGCATAATCTCCGCCTTTTTCTCCTCGTCGCTCGTCGGCTTGCCCGCCTCCTTCTGCCTTTGGTCATACATCATCTTCTCGACCATGCCGCGCGTCTCGCCGTCCAGGTCGCTGAGCTTGCTGTTCTCCGGCGAGATCTTGGTGACGTCGATGCGCGGCGCGGACGTCACGACGTGCTCCCACCACTCCATGGCGTTGGCCTTGGCCAGCTGGATGCTGAGCTCCTTGCCGCCAGTGGGCTGCGTGTCGAGCGTCCAGGTCGAGTCGTCGAGGAGGATGGGGTGCGGGAATGTGCCCTGGTTTTCCGCTCGCTTTAGCAGGAATTCTGGCTGATGCTCTAGAGCCGCTCAACAGACTCACCTCGATAATCGGCTCCTGCCCTTTAATCCCCGCCTTCAGGCTGTTCTTCGCGATCTTGACATCGAGATCTTTACCCTTGAAGTTGGCCGGGATCTGCGCCGTGACTTCCAGGTCGGCGATCGTTTGCGTCCATTTGTACGGTAGCTTGCTCTGCTCCTCGAGCTCTTTGGCTTTGGCGTCTTTGTCGATGCGCTCGCGCTCCGAGGGAGTCGGGGAGGCTGCTCGGTCGGCCATTATTGTGTGCGGTGGTGGGAGGGTGTTTGGGTTGCGAGATGCGGAAAGTGTCCCGCGTTTGGTGGTGGTCGCGGGCAAGGTGGGCTGGTGGGGTCGTCCGGGTGGTTGTGGGAGCGGAGTGTTTGTGACTTTCCTGTTCTGGACGTGTGCATTTGGTACCCTTTATCTTTGTAAGAATATTGTTTGAATGCGCAAGTTTACATCAATTGTCGACCTGGCCATGGAAAAAATCGAACGATTCCTTATTGACGCGCATCCCGAACCAAAAGAAGTAGCTGCACACGAATGAACCAGCACAAAATTGATTCGCCAAACAGAAAACGATAACTTGAACAAGACTGGTTTCTCGAATGTACATAGATCTCCTCCACGGGGTATATTGCTAGTCTGCTCCCAAAGCAAAAACAGATGAAAAGTGAATTACCACCAGCCGACCAGCGGCAAACTTTTCTCCAGGCATCATTCTCCGCCTCATCGTGATCAACATTATCCGTGGGAGTCCTGCCCACGGTACTTCATATTACTAGTGTTTCTCTATCGATTGGACTGAGCCAATGACACCGGCATCAACCAAAGAAGAACGTGCCGCCCTTGCGCTTGTCCTTCCTCGCCGTCATTGCAGGTTCAGAATCGTCGGACATGATCGACATGGGCGTAGGCGGCGGCAGGGGCTCGGTCGTGTTCTGCGACACGGGAATCGGCTGCGGTGAGCTCGGTGGCAGAGCAGCTGGCACGTTCCGCCGTGTCGACGCCATCACGTCCAAGGACCGAGGCGTGACGTCGTCTCCGCGACGCGTGGGCATCAGGGGCTGATGGCGCGGACGATGTGGGAGCTGGCCCGGCGGCGGAGCGTAAGGAAGGTGCCTGTCCTTGCGCGCGTCGCTTGTGCAAGACACTTTGAAGCCCGTCTCTTTCTGGATCTCGAGTCTGTCCCTCTGAGGGTTGTAGAGCGCCTGTGCGAATTCGCGCGGGTCTTGCTTCGGGCCCTTTTCATGATCGATCAACTGGCCTGTATGAGGGTGGTGATGGCCGGCAGGAGGGAGCTGGGCGATGGCTTGTTCAAGCACGACTGTGTCTCGCAGTCCTTTGCGGGGAGCACTCTTCTCGGAGCCCATGTTGTTAAGTGCATAATGGCCACGATTTGAGCCGCCATACGCGCTGTCTACGGCCGGGTCCTGCGAGGAAAGTTGTACACCGCGGGTCCTCGAGCCCCGGTGTGAGGTCGTCCAGTGGGTGTATACGTCGTTAGTCCAACGACGGAACGGTTTCCACAAAACGGTCTTCATCGCGGGAACGCAAGCGGAGATCTAAAAATCCGTTAGCTCATTGTCTTGTGACCCAGGTTTGCATTATCTTTGTAACTCACCACAGCAATGTCGATCTCCAGAGCTGCGGAGATCCAGAGAGGATATGTGAACCACGACTCATCGTATGTGGCTATCAAACTTTTCCAGATGAAGTAAGTTCGAACCACTCCAGCGATCGTGACGACGATGCCGGCAGAAAGCAGGAAGCAAACGCCGATGCGCTGTCTCAACGGCATTCGAAGACTCAACACGACCGGAATGGGCAGAACGGTGCACAACAGGTCTGCAACACAGTTGACGACGCCTGCTGTCAGTGTGCTCACTCCTTCGTCCATGCATCTACCGTCAATGACGTTCGGAAACTGCCAGTATGCTTGGACTGGTCTAGATCGGATTGGTCAGACAATGTAAGCTCTATGAGTAGGTGCCGGATCTTAGACTTACACACATGCGAAGGTGCTCAAGAATACAAAAGTTATGCACACGGCTATGTTGAAGGCGAGACTGAAGTGGAGAGCATAAAGATACCCGCGAATGTTCGTGTCCTTGATGAGGCGGTAGTAGAGGAATATCAGCGACAATCTTGTAAAGCTCGCTGCGAACGTGAACATGATCTTGGCGGAGTAGGCGATGATGTTGGCGTTTTGTATCATGTCTGCCGGGACATCCCATGTGTGTCTGTTCCAGCCGTATTGCCGGTTCGCCAGCAGCACAACAGCAGTCATGCCGACGGTAAAGACGTACGCCAGGACGATCATTGCATCGTCAATGCCACCTTGGCACTTGATGACAATCCGGGAGTACAGCCGCACGATGACCGAAAGGGTGACCAGGATGATAAAGACGATGTTGACGGCGAGCAGAGCGCCTCCTCGTGTCTCAGGGTTTTCATAGTTCGGAGCAGGCCAGTCCAAGTAGACCTTGAGGGGGATCTCTCTCATCGTGTCGAGCAATGGCAGTCCTGGCCGGCCAGATAGTATCGCGAGTAAGAGTGAGGCGAACCAGACTCTCCAGAGGTCTGCAACGGTGGACAGCGGCGTTTATCCCGGGTCCCTGCCACCGCAGTGACTATCGTTTGCGTGCTGCAGTCGATGGGCTCGGTGATTGACGCTCAAGAACACAGGTCCTGAACGCAAAGGCAAACATGGATGGGAGGAACGTCGGGCCAAAGAGGATGCAGTAATGCGACAGTCGCGGCATGTGGAATGAATCGCTTATAATAGAACGCTTGGATGCCCATGATGCGGCGATGGCACAGTTGCCCGTTGACGGGCTGAGGCGCGCGCTATGGCGAAGACCCAGCGACCCGTCGCACATCACACGCTAAGATCGGATTGCGCGTCCTAGCACTCGCAGCCAGTACCACCTGGGTAAGAAGATGAGGAGGTTGGTCAGGTAGATGTTTGGTACTTCAGACGCGATTGACTTCGACGTTATGCTGATCGATGCCGCGGCGGTTCGAAAAGATGCTGTATCCAGAAAGGAACGTAGTCGACATCACTCCAGTCACGGTATGCATGCGTGCCGACAACCGCATCAGCAGTGGTTGGCCTACGGCCGGATGTGGCTCCATCGCCGCAGGGGTCCACCTCGTCAGGACGTTTCAAGGGCGTATGAGTCGTGGAGACGGTCCGCGGAGGGTCAGGTGAAGTAAATCAGCGACAGGCCCACAGCTGAGGCAGTAGTCAGCGAGACGTGCAGAGCCTGGCCCTGGCGCCAGGACAGTCGATAGCGTGGACGTCGCACGAGGCTGACGCCGGCGTGCCTAGTGCCGCCCGTTGGGGCAAGAAGACGGCCGGCAGGGAGGACCGGGAGGATCGCGTCTCGTATGTGAGGCTCAGCGAGTGCGCAGTCTGATACTTGCCGTGGCAGTCGTGCGCAGATGCCGTGCGCTACTGTAGATGAGATGCGAGAGGAACCGGGTCACGGGGTGGTGGGAATGCGAGCCCTCACTCCTTCTTTCCGGAGGATCAGCACCAGGGACGCACGATGATCTGCCGGGCCGTGCCTCGTTCTCCACCACCACACCTACCGACGAGGATTTGTAAGGCTGCGCAATTGTTGTACTAATAATCCTATGCCGTTAGTCTTCTGTAGCCGAGGTGTTTGCCGGTCACATATCTGCCGATAGGATGTGATCGAGCTAGATGTGTGCTCGGGGGACGCCTGGCGTGCCGCTTGTACCCGAGCACAGTTGGCCGGTCTGGTGGAAGTGGAATAAAGAGAAATTTGGCAGAGAGGTGGACTAAGGGTTATTAAGCAAGGTTGATACGATAATCTGGCATCATGCGATGACTGCAATCGATCGTTATCAAACTATTCCGAGCCCTAACCACTCCGAAACTGCATGCCTAGATGTGACGTTCCTAGCCCTAGGAATACATGCACGCGTATAAACCTTTTAGCAGCGCTCAGTAGGGCAGTCATATCAAAGTGATGTCTATGCCTTACTGCCTCCATTTATCGCTAGACAAAAGGACCTGCCCTCGCGGCACCCGCCAATCTGAACATCTCCTTTCTAGGACAACGCGAATCGTGCTGCTCGTATGCACGTCCTTCCAACTCCACGATTGCATTCCAAACTTTCGTCGAGCAATCGCAACCGTACCTGCCGACAACGGCTTAAACGGCAAAGCTGGTGTGCAAACACGACTGGGTTCCCCCACCCTCGGACGACCTAGCCCTAAGTGAAATGTTACATGACACAAACCGCCGCTAGGATCTGGCCGTGAAGACTCGTGTCGAGCACATCTTTCGTGAGAAATCAAAACTTCTCACGGGACAACCCGACAGAACTATTGTCCCGCTAACATATCACATCTGATAAGTGCCTGTATCGAGTCATGGAAAACCTTCTCAATCCATCTCCACGTGGCGCAGAACCCGTCAGCATGGCAAGAAGGATGAATCCTGCCGCTACTGTAGAGTCAACCTTTGCTCTTCCCGGCAACACTGCAGGAATGTGGCGCCCACGTGCATTACATTGATGAGTCTCCGCACATTTCAACCCGCGAAGAATCCGGGTCCTTGGGACCCCTCCGTGCCGTGGCGCTCGGCCGGTATGAAGGTCCATCGTCCCGCAAAACTGATCGCTATTGAGTCAGGAATCGCGCCGAGTGGGAGATTAAGATCCCACGGGTCGCTTATAAAGCCGGCAGGTTGCGTCCCGGCGGGCCCAGCTCCAGGCCTCTTCCGATGGCAGAGTAGGAGTGGCTCTGGTTGAGGCCGGTGTGTTGCGTGGCGCCAGACTCGTTTCTAGGGGTTTTGTGAGTTTTGTAGTACCGTAGTAGGTTGCTCACTGTGGCTTTGGCCGCGGACGGTGTTTTGCGTGGCGCCAGACTCACCTTAGATCCCTTGTGGTACCACATTGGGTTGCCCACTATTGCCCTGGCCAAGGACGGTATTCTGCGCGGCGCCGGAGTAATCTCCAGAACCTTCACGGCGACGCCGTATAGTACACCTAGGCACGCGCTAGGGTACCTTACCATCTGTGGCTCAGCGACGGACTCACCGCCTTAGTCGAGTGTCCATGTTCTTGAATCATCACAGATAATACACCTCGAGGGTGCTCGACGGTAAGACGGACGTCATTGCTAACGGCAGCTCAAATGTAGTACTAAGGTATGTATCACGTCAAAGAATCTCCCTTCGTTGCTACTAGAACTACCTCCTGCACATTATCACATAACCATATCGTATCAGCGGAAATCCATCGATATGTGCTAAAGTGCTAAAGTATACTCGTACACTCGCATAAGCGCTACAATCCCCCCTGCAACAGGAGGACTCTATACTAGCTGTTCAAACGGACAACAACAGAAAAAGAAATCATGAAACCTCCGCGCCTCCTCTCCCTCTCCAGCTCATCCGTCGGTCCCAGCCGCCACTTTAATCATCATCCGACTCCGGATCCGAAGGGGCGTCGCTCTACTCCTCCCTCTCAGCGTCCTCATCGTCGACCTCAAACTCATCCGGCACCGGCGCCTCCTCGCCGCCGTCGTCGTCCTCATCAACAGCGTTCAGAACGCCCGCGGCGGCCGCGGCGCCAGCGCCGGCGCCGAACCCGCCGGGCGTCACGGGCGCGAAGTCGGGCATGGCGGAGTCGAAGCCGCTGCTTGCGCCTGCGCCGCCGAGCTGCTGGCCGGGGGTCGGGGCGGAGGCGGTGGTCTTCTTACGGGCTTTGAGCTCGAGGAGGGATTTGGGCTCTGTGGGCTGGGTGTCTTCGACGAGGACGACGCCGCCGGTGGGCTGGGAAGGTGTTAGTGGTGGATTCTTTGGAGGGGGAAAGGAGTGTTGGTGCAGAGACGCTTACCTTCTTAACGGGCTGGTATCGGCCCTCGCTGGGGAAAGAGATCCAGCGGACCTGCGCGGGCAGGACGCGGCTCATGTTCTCCAGCTCGTAGCCCGCCTTCTCCTTGAGCAGCTTGGCCTTGGGCGAGACCTCCTTCTCCTTCTCCTCGGGCTTGGACGTGTCGACGACGTTGTCCTCGTCCATCTTGTCGCCGGCGTCGGCGTCGGGCTTGGGTGTCGTCGGCTGGTCGATGTCCATGCTCTCGCGGCGGTTCTGGCGGTCCTTGGCGATCTTTCTGCGCTTCGCTTGCGCGGTCGTGGACAGCACGGCGGTCTTGACCTTCTCTGGCGCCTCCTCGGCCTTGACCTCCTGCTCGGGCGGGTAGTCGAACATGCTGGGCTTGGTGTTCGAGTGGAACTTGAAGCTAGGCACTTCGAGGTTCTGGTCGATACCGATGATTGCTGTGGGGGTGAAGGAGAGGGCGAGGAAGTGTGTGAGAGGGAACCAGTACCAGTATTGCGTGAAGATAGCCATGCCGACAATGGCGGCCATGTTGAGGTTGCCGGTAGGTGTCTGAAGGCCAATGGTGGCGTTCCTGCCGCCAGCATCGATAATGCCGAGGGCGAGGCCAGCGCCGAACTTGGCCATCGCGTCCTCATGGCGGTCGCTGACGGCTTTCTGAAGCTGCTTGCGGATAGAAGCAACCTTCGGGTTCTGAGTCTCGTTGACCTGGATCATCACCATGGAGACAGCGACGAAAGCACCCTGCCTGACGAAGTCGACCGAGTCCTTCATCATGGGCTCAAGCAGGTCAATAGCCTCATCGAGACCAGTGCCGGCGCATGCGATACCGAGAGCCATGGTGGCACCGTAACGCACGTGAGGGTTGTAGCTCTCGGACAGAAGCTCAACCATGCGAGGCACAGCGCTGGGCTTGCGGAAGAGGACAAAACCCAAGCTCATGACAGCACTCCTCCGCACGTCATCGCTAACATCACTGACAGCGACATGCAGCAGTTTGCGAACAGCCTTGTTGCTGCTGGTACCACAGTAGGCGAGAGCGAGAGTCATGATGCCTCCGTAGCGGAGGGCAGAGTCTGCGTCGTCCAACAAGCCGTTGATGAGCTCGTCGGCGCCTTCCTGGCGACCGTACATGATGAGAGCCATACCCATGGCCAGACCACGCACAATCTTCTCGTGCTGGGTCTCGTGGGCGTACTGGATCATGTCGTCGAGCGCCTTGACGTTGCCGGTGCCAAGCATGACAAGACCCATAGCAAGGCCGACTGCCTCACCGTTGATGGCGGAGTCGGTGTAAAGCACGTTCTTGAGCTCCTCATAGATCTCATCAGAGCCGGTAGCCATGCCAGCAACACCGAGACCCAGAGCACCACCGTGCTGGACGACCTCCTCTTGAGTAGATTTGAATTGCTCGCGAAGATAGTCCAGGACATGAGTACCGTGGTTAGCGTAGATAAGACCAAGAGCGTAGAGAGAGCCACCCTGGCTGTAAGAGCTTCCAGCGCCCGCAGCTCCATTTGCTCTCGGGAGGTAAGGCTCCAAAAGCTTCTGGCCCTGACCGAGGTTACCACGGTGGATCACACCAAGAGCTGCAGTAGCAGTGAATTTCGACCAGTTGACGGCCTTGCCGAGCCACTCCAGGTTCTCGCGGAAGAAACTGTCGATAGTCGTTCCAGCGTGCATGAAAGCGTTCGCGAATGTCACGGAGGTGTGGAAAATACTGTTGCGAGCTTCCAAAGAGTCCCTCACCTTATTCAGGATCGCCTTGTCGGTCCTGCTGTTCCTAAACAGGAATTCCAGGTTCAAGTCAATGCTCTTGGTTCCGCGCAGAATATCCCGAACGGAGTCAAACGCCTTTTTCTGGTCATCGGACTCCAGTTTAGGCTTTGTTCTTGAAGTGACGACGGTCTTCTGAGCCTTGCTTGCGCTTTGGTTGAGCTCAGTGAGTAGCTGGCTCGATTCCTCGGCGTTCTCATCTTCGTTGGCGCGAGGTGTCGAAGGTGCAGCAGATTCACCGTTTGTCTTAGACTCCTCAGCACTCTCGTCCTCCGGTAGCTCTTCCATAACTTTCTGCAGGAACTCCTGTGTTCCGTTTTCGTAGAGGTCGAAGGAAAGCTGGTAAGCTACAGCAAGCGACTTGCCATCTCCCTTCGAAATCAACTGCTTGATCATATTCGATGCCATCGTGTGCTGGTCGAGATACACAACGCAGCGAGCAATCGCGAAGTAGTCGGGATTCGGGATCTCGTTGAGAAGTTCCAGGATCAGGCGCAGGATCTCGTTACGCAAGCCACGCTCCTGGACCACGTTCATGCAAATATCCAGAATGTACTCAAGGAGCTCGAAAGTCTGCCCAGAAGCGCCCTGCTTGGCCTTGCCCTTCTCCTCCTGGCTAGATTTCTCAATGGCTTCACGGAGTACTTCCATGTTGCGAGCCTCAACCGCGATCCCCACAACCTGCTTGTACTCGCCCTCCTCATAGCATGATTCGAAGATGCGACGAATAACAGTCTGGAGGTTCTTCTTAACCGTGGTGGACAAGGTCAAGGGGTGAGGGTGCGCGCCTGCCACGCCAGCGTTGCCACCACCCGGGGCACTTGAATCCCAGGTGTTGGCAAAATCTCTTGAGAGCAGAGACTTGCTGGGCAGCGTAGACTGCGAGAAAGGTGTCGTCGGGCTGGTTGTGGAAACAGCGGCCGCTGTTGAGCCCTTGGCCCCGGTGAAGGTGTCGTTGAACTCGGCATTGCCGGATGCTGTCTTGGATGCGGGAGTCGGAGGGTTGTGCATGGCACAGAGCGCAATGTAGGTGTCGATGCATTTCGCAATGATAGTCTCCTCGTACTCGGCAGGGTCGTCGATCTCGAAGAGGTCGCCAGCGCCAAGAGCAAATACCATGGACTCGTTGTACTCTTGCAGCTGGTAGTAGACCTTGGAGAGAAGGAGCGCAGCAAGACGGCGGTGGCTAAAGCTCTCATCTTCGTAAAGAGATTCTCTGTGATGAACTAGTCAGCGTGCTGTCCAAACAAGGTGATTCACCTGAGTATCGAGCGCTTGAGCCGCAGTGTGTAAAACAGGCGAGAGTGCCGTTTCTTAACAACAACAGCTATGCGAGCATTTAAAAAGCACGTACATTTGTCCAATGGAGCCAGAAACCTCAGTCCAGACGCTGTCAATCTCATCGTTGAGCCTCTCGAGCGCGAAAGCCTGCAGGGTTGGGTCCGGCTCAGACAGGAAGCCCACCAGACCCGCAGCAGATGTGAGAGCCGGCATTATGGGATTTGAAAGCTGCCTCGCTCCGTCTCTTGCAGATGTATGATCGCGTGCCAGGTGAGCTCAGTGGCGATGGAGTGTTTCAAGGTCGAGGAGGCTGCTGTCTGGCGATCCAGTTCCGGCTGCTGTCGGGGCCGTGGATGCGTGAGAACTGCCTGTGCGGTAGGGAATGACAGACAGAAGGCGGACGTGCGGGAGAGGGTGTTGGTCGCGGTGATGGTTGATGGGGTGGAGGGAGTGCAGGTGGTGGTGTCGCTGACGAACAGCCAGGCCGAGCAGCCCAGAGCAGCAGCACGGACGAGCGAACACAACGCGCATCATCGGGCATGACGGCCGCCACAGCCAGCCGGCCAGCACGGCCACACCCGCCGACTCAAGCAACGAGGCACGAGAGCCCGCCGCCGGACTAATGCACGCGACTTCACTTACACCCTAAAGCACGTGCGGGCATCTTCCTCTCGAGAGCTCGCCACACCTCTCTGTGGCCATTCCGGCTGTCTGTAGTTCCCAACTGTCTGTCTGCAGCGCATCCCGCGCTCCGCTGCTGCTGGCGGGCAGGCCGAAGCGTCCACGTCGCAGCTGCAGTGCCAAGCTCGCCGCAACGGTAGACAGGCGTTTCATGCGCATGTCCCGTAGGATTCCATTCACATCCACCACGTCTTGGCCACCATCGCCGCTACTGTTCCTGTACAATACCTTCCGTGTCCAAGGCCCCTGCTAATCGTCGCCTTGTTCGTAGCTCCCGCGCGCACGTAGCGCCATTGCGAGCCACTCCGAGGGGCTGACCACCGCCGCCCAACCTAGCTCCCTACAAACGGACGAGACGAGCGCGCACTTTCCGGGAGTACCTTGCGCGCACCTGTCAACTGTGCTCCTCCGCCCACGATCGGACTGGATGTTGTGAGATTATCGCAGCGCACCGTTGTCGGCGCATGCGGCAAGCAGGAATGAGAACAAGAGCCAGGATAAACATCGAATAGTCGGCGCAACATGGATCTCTCGTCGGTGCTTAACACAAACTCGGCGCCTGAGCCTAAACCTCCTCAGAGCTCGTCGCCTGCTGCTCAGCGGCAATCGCATCCTCCATCCTTTGCTCCGCCGCCAGGCGCAAATGGCCCTCCAGCATCCTTCTCCCAGCATCCCTCCCATCAGAGCACTCCGCAGTATGCGCCGCCGCTACATGAACACAGATCGCCCACTGGGTCGATAGGTTTCCATAGTAAGGGCGCGACACCACTGCATGCGCCTTCAAACGCCGCGCCTGGACAGTATCCATTCCCGCAACACGCGTCGCAAAGTCCCGTGGCAACCCATCCTAGCCAGCAATACCCACAGTATGGCGGACACTCTTCAGCAACGCCTGGCAGTCGGCCCATGAGTCATGGATACCAGCAACAGCCTCCGACGCCGTCCCAGATGCCACCAGGTGGTGTGCCTCCAGGCTTCCCACAATACTCGTCCTCCCATTCTCCTACGCCTCCATCGCATCATACGCAGACGCCGCATTCTGTCCGCCAGAGCCCCCTAAATACATTTGCCCATCCTCCGCAACCTCCATCGGCTCAGCAACACCATTACCAACACTCCCAACCTAGTACACCCCTCGGTCCACCTTCACTGCAGTATCAACGCACCTCCGGACATGGCAGCCATGCTGAAGTCTTCAGTCCAAGCCATCATCGCAATTTTTCCGGAGCATCGAATGGAATGGCCGCGGGATCGCCTGCCCAACATCAACCTAGCGTAGGCAACTTGATCGACTCGCCAAGTGCCTATAGCCGACAGTCGCCGCAGGTGCGAAGAACGAGTGATTACCTTAGCCAAGGAGAGCGCGAACGCAGCCTGTCTGTTAGTCCCAAGACAAAGGTGGTTCCGCGCCTCCCTTCTCATGGATCACGACAAAGCAGCGTGAACGAGGGCTACAGTGCGCGCACCTCCAGTCACCCGCAGCCATATGAAGCACAAAGTCACGTGCAATCCCCGGTCGCGGGGCGCCAGATAGGTGTGGCGCAGTCCTCATTCGTTAATTCAGCGAGCGATGTAACACAAATGGGCTCACGGTCATCCCAAGTGTCGTATTCAGATGCGCCGAGCCAACCCGCTCCTCAGACTCCTTTGTTCTCGAACGCGGCTCATCCGCAGCACCAAAATCAAAAGATGGGGATGGATAACCTCCTGACCCCATCTCAAGAGGTTCCGTCGTCAGATAGAAGCAGCACAACTGCTCGGAACCACAGCATTGATGCAAGGTCAAGCGCGGTCGCGCAATCACCACGCTATATGGATGTCAAGCAGGAGCCAGCATCACATGCTCTCTTACAGCAGCCAGTGCAGCCAGCTATGAGGAGCGTGTCGAATGGCGATTTTGACCAGAAGTCAACAGATTCTCGTAAACGCCCAGCTGATCACGAGCCGGTATCGGAGCCGCCAACAAAACGTGAGAAGAAGCGGAAGTATGCTGAAAGGCCGATCTGGGCTACACTTGCGAGATCCAACCCGAGGTTCGACGGCGCGAACGGTCTTAATGGACAGAATGGCAGACCGCCCCCTCGTCAACAGCAGCAACAACTCCACCATCAACAGCAAGCTCGGTCAACACCACAACTCGCAAGGGCACCTCATCCTCATCAACGAGCAAATGGACACCCACAGACCAACGGCGCACCGGTTCCAGCTGAGCCATGGCTGCAGGATCCGCCACTGGACACTGACCTTATTCGAGCTCGCTCTGTTTTAGGGCCGTGGGAAAAGACCTTCAAGTATAACACACCGATTCCCTCAATGCTGAGGGTCGTGCAAGACTGGTTCTGGTCGCTGCTTGAGCAGCACGCAGATATCGGAACTGACCCTCGCACTGGTACTATTGAGATTGAAGCGAAGATTGGCACACTGGTGCGTTCTGGAGAGCGCGACAGAGCGCAGGGACCACTCATGAGTGTCGGCGTTCTTCATCCGAGTCTGAACAGTCAATACCGCTTCGAGAGTCGGATGGAAGAGGTAAGCGTCATCCCACTGCAACCTGCAGGCAAATCAATGCTGACATTACTACAGCCCGAGCACGAAGCTATGAACAAATTCCTCAACTCCACAGCCCAAGCCTCCATGGCCCCCGGCCGCGTACATATGCAGTACGAACACCTCTACCAAACCGACACCTTCGCCACCCTCTCCCCCGCCGGCCTGGCCGCCCTCCCACCGATCGTGCAGCGTAAGCCCCTGCACGGCCGCGAGCTCCGCCTGCGCACGACACGCAACACGAAAACCAAGCAGGTGATCGCGCACATCATCAAAGTGCCCCTCGGCGACCTGCACATCCAGAACCCGGGTGAGCCCTACGACTGCCGCATCTCCATGAACCTCGAAGTCAACCTCGACCGCCCGGACCTGCGCCTCGAGGACCTCGTCGAACCGCCTGCGCACGACAAGCCCCCGCCGCCCGAGCGCAGGAAGGACCGCCTGAGCTATAAGCACCTCGCGTACTCGGTCGATCTGACCAAGGTCGAGAGCGCGGGCGTCCCGCCTAAGTACGAGCTGGAGCTCGAGGTGGACGCGAATGTGCTGCGGGCGCAGATCGCGCGCGTCAAGAAGGGCCAGGAGTCGGCGTATGGGGATGTTGTTAGTGGGTTCTTGGATAATGCGACATTCTTGATGAGGCAGGCGCCTTAAAGAAATGCCCTGATGTAGAAGTTTACGATGACGGGGTTTTGGACCGGATTCCGAAGGTTTTTTCTTTTCTTTTCTGCTGGCGAGCGTGGGTGCTGCGGTTGGGCAGCATTTGCGAGCGGCATTGTGTTATTTCTCCCCTTCGTACGTACGAATTTTATGCCGATTACTTTGTGGAGGTATGAATCCTTTCGCGTCTTGGTTTGCAAGCTGCGTGATTTGTCGGTCCTTGGACGGGTTGGGCACCGCTGTATGGGGTCCTCTGGTTGTCGTCCTTCGCGAGAAGAGAGGAGCGTTGCATGACAGTAAATGACATGACTTGCTCTCTCGTTCGTATGTTTGATTTCCACGCCCCTCGAATGCGTGTGCGGAGGTCTGATATCAATGCAAATGTCAAAATTGAGGTGTCATGCAAGCCAGAGCAATGACGATTTTCTCCCTCGTCGCTTCCGAACGTCTGGAGCTCATGCTTGCGAATATGAAATAATCACGCGCTACAGATCGCACTGCAGCGCATTAAAACTATATGGAAATTCACGAAAAGGATCATTGTATCCGTCATGGGCAGTACTTTGTCCTTCCATCAATCAAATCACGCGTTTCCGACCAACGCACCCTACCCCAACCCTAACCCTACTTACCCGCAGATGCAGGCTGGACGATGTCTAGACCGCCATTTGAGTGAGGAGCGGCAACGATGCAACTCAACGATAATTGTATGCGGTCGGGATGTACCCGAATCGGGTTTGTTGAACAAATTGAACGATGGCACCAACGGCACGTGCTGCAGAAGGGTGTAAGATTCGCCCGGGCGGCCTCTACCGTGGAGTTCCAGGGGATGGTAGGTTGGTATGCTACGGCATTCATCTGATCGATGGAGTAGAGCTCATGGCGAGGACACCAAATAGCGGTGAGCAGGGCGTGTGTGGTTACAACGATCACTGTTCCCTTTTCAAGGCACAGTCTCGGGGTTAAGACAGAGTGAGGGCTCTTCGCAAAGAGAGCATAAGGACATCATGGGAGAAGAAGAGAGGGAGGATTTTCTGCAACGGCCCACAAAGTGCGGACATCATAATTGCGTAAATATATAATCGTATCAAGGGACAACCCTATTACTTAAGAACCGGACATGCCCGAAGAAGAAAGAAGATGGGCAGAGGCCACCAATCCCAATGGCCGTAAGATCTCTCTGCAAGTGCGGAAAGAGGCTGGTCGAGACTGATCCAATCAAGCTGACTGCGCGCTTAGAGGGGGAGGGACAGGCAGTTGAGCTCGAGGTTGATGAGGTTGCCGGAGGCATCGCCGGTCTTGCAGCACGCGGCGACGTTGGAGCCGCAGGCCTGCTGGATGGGGACGGCCACTGTGTTCGAGTGTCAGTAAAGGATTTATAAACTGTTGGAGGAATCGTGGGAACGTACGGATGGGGACGTTCAGGCAGTTGGCGCCGATGAGGTCCTCGCCGCTGTTGCAGCAGGCGAGCTTCTGGCCGTTGCCGCAGGCAGCCTCCTGGGAGTCCTTGGAGGCGGAGATCTTGGTGTTGCCGTCAGAGGCGCCCTGGGGGGCGGCGTAGGCAAGGGCGGCCACGGAGGCGATGAGGAGAGTCTTGATGAAGGCCATTGTGTTGATTGGGTTGGTTGACTTAAAGTCGTAAAAGGGTTGTAGAAGCGAATGTGGTTGTTGGATTGATGTGTTGGATGAGGAGAAAAATCTGCCTTTGGGCGGTCGAGAAGGTCTTCTTTATACCATTCGAGTGCCTTGATGTTTGGGTAGTCGGTGTCCCACCGCTGTTTGGGCGGCTTGCTATAGCAGGGTGATATAGGTGATGTATGGCGATCTCAATCCACATGCCGGCCTCCTTGTCTCTAGTTTATTTCACAACGGTGAAGGTCTTGGCTTGCATATTCACGGCCAGAGACAGAGTCTGAGGACCGTATGGCCTTGAAGGTCTCGGACGTGGCAGCGAAATGCGTACCCTGTTATCTTCGCATTATCTTCCTGCAATCACAGCTCTACCCGATAGATTTTACATGTGGCTCACTCGGAGGCACTGCTGCCAGCCAGCTTCGGATCGCCACAAAAACCAGACTAGGACCTGAGTATCCAAGACATTGCCAGGATGAGATCGAGCACGGCCAGTAGGAGGCAACGCGTTCGTGCACGGTGTGGAGAGTCGCTCCCTTGGACTACGTCCTAGTCAAATCAAGGGCAAGAGCGGTGCACGGTCGAGCCCCAAAGAGACTCATCGGAAAGCGGATACCACGTGGGTGTCCCTTTCGGGACCCCATAAGCCCACAGCTCGGTGGGCCGTACAACGCCTGACCAGCTGTGCTTTGTTGCGGCATCTGAAATGATCGACCTCATATGCCTGGGTCCAGTCCTCCGCCCTAAAACGGCAACAGCTACCTGTACGAAAACTCGGTCAGTAAACGAGAAATTCGGTGAGGCTCATGCTGCGTCACACGCTGTACTCAGGTATCAGTCGGACGGGCTGCAGACATGTCGGTCTGCAGGCAGGATACCACAACGACTTGGCTGCGTCCAGTCGGGTGTTGAGAGACACTGTGTGGAGCTTATTCTCCCCGCAAGAGACTCCACCAAAGGAACCGTTAAGGCGTCGATCCGAAAGTCTCTGAGATCTTCCCGTTTCTCCCAGGGGGATTTGGTGCATCTTTGGCCCCCGGAAGCCCATCGGCTCCCCTGATGCTGGCCTATATCGCTCACATTTTATAGCTATGATCCGCCGAGCTAAATTCGCACCTACAGCCAGGCGGGAACATGCGGGGACTACGTCGAACACCGAGATTTGTTAGGCTGCAGGCATCTCACCGTCTCGACGGAAACAAGATGAGAAATGTTCACCGGCGTGTGAAAGCGTCCTTGGAGCCCATCCGAGCATCACTAGCTCCAGATTCGCGGCGGGTTGTGATTGTAAGCATGTGATACATATCACGCCGCGGAGAAACATTGCCGGTTAGGCCGAGACCCTTCGAAACTGTTGAAGGATACCATGATGAAAAATGTCTTTGTTGCACAAATTCACCACAGAGTTGTTTGTTTTGCGTCCTATTCGCAAATCCCATATCCTCTTTTCTGTCATTCACGAAGTAACGTCCAAGCGAAGAGTAAGGTGCATCGAGAGGGAATGAAGAATAAAGAAGAGGCTGGTGCAAGCGGGGCTCAGGATATGCGAGAAGAAGCGCTGACTCTGTGGTTACCATACGAGCTTTGAAGTCCTCAGAGCAATTGAAACGTTCATGGGAAAACTCGGCCGACTGCTGAAAGTCGCATGCGGCACCCTTGGAGAGGTTTGCAGCGACTGGCGTTCCTCAAACCCAAGATTCTCGCCGCAAGCCTAATAGAGCGCTTCTCGCAATGTCCACCGGGAGAGTTTCGAGTAATCATTCGGCCTTGCGAGCGAGACTAGATCATAACCATGGTAGGTTTCCTCGTCTATGCAACCACAGGAAGTCGATACTTGAGAGACAAATGGAAGTCGGGTAAGCCTACACCGGCTGCTTCCTGCTCCGAGACTCGACAAGAGCGCAATGCTATTTCAGCACGGACGAAGGGTTCTGAGTCCGAGAAAAGCCTCGCTGTCATTGCAGCGGCACTTTCGTCATTGCTGGTAGAGAAGAGTCGTCAATGGAGAGGGACGTCTGAACAACGGCACTGGGCAGTTCGTCGTTGCCGACAATCCTAGTCCCATGCCCGAAAGACTTCAGCGAAGGGCTGCCATTCCACTGCTACGCTGTAGCCTGTTGAAGAAGGCTTTGCGAAAAGATGCCAGAATTTCATGCTCTTGAGTTCTAACTCATCTGATGATGGGTATAGACATTCTTTGACTGATTGAGAGGCCTGTCGAGGATGCGTCCTCTTCCTCAATACTGGAATCAAGATAGCAGTGTTAGAAAATAGCAAAGGCCCGAAAGACAGGCAGGTTGTGAGATGATAGAAATCGAAGGTGCAGTGACATGAGGGAAGTGTAGTTGTTCACAGTCGACCCCTTTGCTGAGGTGGGGCGCCAAAGATCCGCTGCCGCCGGGCGGCCCTCTCCGTCGAAAAAGCCCCGCATGCGCGTCATTTTCAAGATGCCTCACTTTGCGCCAGAATTCGTGATATCACTGAGTTCGATACATACATTTACTCCTAATAGGAATATATCACATTCGCAAATATGTCTGTCCAAACGCCTAACGGACCAATCAACGCCGAGAATGCGGACAACTTCGAGGATATCGAGAAGCAGTTCGCTGTGAAGGGTGAGTGCTTCGGCCGCCAGCCTTTCTTCGCATGAGTCGCACTCACATTTTATGTGTAGTCGTCCAGCACATGACCACATACTGGTCGATCCTCGAGAAGATGCCTGGCTCTAAGCTGCGCCTGACCAAGATTGACGACGATATTCACGAGCACTTCCTCAAGGAGTTCCCCGACTATGACCTCAAGGCCACGATCAACGAGGACGAGATGAAGAGCAAGCAGGGCAAGGAGAGGTGGCGCAACTTTATCAACACTTACGAAGGCAAGGTTGACGACTACAACTTCGGCACAATGCTGCGTGCCAACCCTGCGTGGGAGTACGGAGAGAAGGAGACCATTTTCGGTAAGAACATCAACCGGGATGCATATTTTTCGATACCTTCTGTGATAGGGCATTCGTTCTACGTTGGAGCGAACACCGGTTGCTCACACGCGATTGAGGTTCCCTACATCGTTGATTGCAGGCCACATCCGTCCTTCAAGTTCCCTGCAACGATTGATTAAGCTAACGCTGCCTCTAGCTGTTCGCATGCAGTTTTACGCCATCGAGATCGCCAGGTTTGTTATTCGATGTAGATCTAGCCTTCTTTCGGACCGCTTGCTCATTGTTGATAGGAACCGCGCTGGCCTCAACGACTGGATCCACGAGAAGGCGAAGAAGGAGGGCTCATCTTAAGCATCCAAAGCAGGACGATAGACAACTTTACGACAGTAACGCGACAACCTTGTCAAGTAAAGCTCCCAAAAGCTTCTGCAGAGAGATCAGCTCTCGGGATCTCACTCAGATCTCAAGCCACATACCCATTGCCTCGCACAACAGAAGCGAAAAGAGGCCGGTTGCTGCAGAGCCGGATCGACCCGACGATCAATTTGACAGTGTCGCGGGTGACAATTGTTGTATGAGGACACATATGCAGCGTGAAGGAATGCGAAGTTAAGTTTACGAGCAATTATTTCCTGTGATGTCAAATGTTGAAATATGTACGTGGCTCATCAGGTCGAGAACAATACTAACCCGGCATTGCCCCTTCTGTGTTACCGCTTCGGCTTTGCCGCAAACAGCAACGTCAGTTCCAAGTCGCAACGCGAGCCACGCTTTTGTGTAACTACCGCATCTTCGTACGCTATCATTACTTGATGATTTCAGGTACCTTCTTCTTCTCGACCGCGTGAGCGCATGGCATCCACCACGTTTGCCTCATGCCACCAGCCTTGAAACCCAAGACCCGGCGGACTGAGCGGCCCACCTCTGGAAACAGCAACGCAAGCTCCGCGAAGATATACAGAACTACGACAAATTTCACGGTTTCGGACGATGCTCAGAAGGCACCATGGCGCGCCCTTTTCTTCTTCACGACGAAGTCAAATATACCCACACTCACCGTCGGCATCATTTTCTCCTTGATTGCGGGAGCATCGCCCCCAATAAATGCTTGGATTCAGGGCAAAGTCTTCGAGAGTTTCTCGCTGCTCGGAGCAGGGCAGCTTTCTGGAGAGCAATTGTACAACGATGACAGAAAATATGTGCTTTACTTCGTAGCATTGGCCGGAGCCACATGGATTACCAACTCGGGGGAGTTTGCGGCATGGATGTCGTTTGGAGAGTTGCAAGCAAAAAGCGCAAGAGACAGACTATTCCATAGCCTGTTGGAGAAAGACATAGAGTGGTACGACATGCGCAAGAACGGCATCGGCGCTTTGCTCCCTCGCCTACAAGCCCAGATCAGAGAGCTTCAACTTGCCACTTCTCAGCCTCTTGGCGGGATGTTCTCATTAACGTCGACGTTTGTGCTGTCGATGGTTCAAGCCTTCTATTTCTCATGGGACCTCACGCTAGTCACAATCTCCAGCGTCCCCCTGATCATGGGTCTGGTAATCTGGATCGGACGACCTATGCAAACTGCGTTGACCAACCAGCAAGGAAAGCTCAGCGACGCTCAGAAATATCTAGTCAGCGCTTTCTCGGCAATCGAGACCGTGAAATGTTTCAACGGCCAAGAGATCGAACTTGGAAAGTACATCAGGAAGGTCAAGGAGGCGGCTTTGTGGTACTACCGAGTCGCAAACGTCCATGCCATGCAGATGGGCTTCCTAGGTTTTCTGGCCTCAACGATCTTCGTCCAAGGTTTCTTCTACGGCGGCGTCCTCATTGATAAACAAAAGAAGACAACTGCAGACGTCATGACATGCTTTCTCTCCGCTATTGCGGCTTTCCAGGCCGTTCAAGGCATCCTACCTCAGATCATCGTTCTGGAGAAGGGGCGGACTGCAGGCTTGACATTGCGCACAGTCATGGCTGAGGTTGAACACGAGGGCGCACTAAAAAAAGCCGAAGATCTTGTTCGCCCTGAGACTTGCAAAGGGGACATTGATGTGAGGAACGTCTCTTTCGCCTACCCGACTCGGCCCGACCAACTGGCTCTGGACGATGTGACAATGAGGATACCGTCTGGAGAGATCACGTTCCTCATTGGGAAGAGTGGTTCTGGCAAAAGCACTCTTAGTCAATTGCTCATGCGCTTCTACTCGACGTCTGTGGGATCCATCGCTGTTGACGGCGTGCCGCTTGAGTCATTAGACGTTGGCTGGGTGAGGAGCAACTTCACCTTAGTCGAGCAGACGAGCTTGCTGTTCAACGACACAATCTTCCGAAACATTGCGTTTGGTCGACACGAATCCGAAATGGTCACCAAGGCTGAGGTCATGGAAGCAGTTGAGTTCGCGTTGCTGCAGCTGATGATCACGGATCTTCCAGACGGCCTTGATACAATCGTTGGCTACAAAGGCGGCACCATGTCAGGTGGTCAACGGCAGAGGATGGCTTTGGCAAGAGCACGGCTACGCGATACTCCGATTTTAATGCTGGATGAGTCTACCAGTGCTCTTGACCACATCAGCAGAGCACTTATGATGGATGCCATTCGTCAATGGAGGCAGGGCAAAACTACGATTATCATCACCCACGATATCTCCCAAATCTTGGCAGATGACTACGTGTTCGTGCTGGAGCAGGGGCAGCTTGTACAGGAAGGCTTCAGGAAGCACATGGAACGACTCAAAGACACACCTTTCCAGGCATTCCTACGACCGGAAGACCGCGCGACCGACTCACTGTACGATTCGAGGAAGAATACCACCTTTGAGTCAGTCTACACGCGTGGCTCCTCTATTGACTATATCTCGATATTCTCGGAAGAGATGAGCCCAACGCCCGATCCTCTCGAAGAGCGGCTTACTGCGGTTGAGAACAAGAGAACATCCATGATGCCCCAGGTCTTCGCCGAAGGTGGACCTGTACCCGGCATGCGCGCAGCAGGCACAACTGGGCCAACATCTGCTTTCGCGTCACCATTCCTACGTCTGGCAATAACTCCGCCTACTTTGCCAGCTATCATCACTGAATGGGAGCCCCACTCGCCTGATGGCAAACAAAATTCACAACTAAATTCGCCAGTGAGTGAACGGCAGTCGACGATGCTGCGAATGTCCGTTATGCTCGAGAACTTGGTCGACAGAACAGGAAGACAAGCTGCAGAGGCACGGGCAGCCCATGGGGATGTGCGGCCACGGCGGCGAAGACCGGTTCATGACGACGTTTCATCTACTGCGACAGGATCAAAGCCCAAACGGGCTGATGATGACCAAGAAGAGGAACAAGCCGACGATGTCAGGCAGCAATCTTTCAAAGAGATTTTGTCGACCGTATGGCCGAATCTCAATTGGACTGAACGGTGTGTCACGATCGCTGGATTTTGGGGAGCCGGGATTCACGCCGCTTCGACGCCTGTATTTGCCTACGTCTTCTCAAAACTGCTTGCGGCTTACTCGATCAAGGAAGGTCGCATTCGTCAGACTTTGATCTACTCCATGGCGATGCTTGGTGTTGCAGCCGTTGACGGTGTACATACATATCTATTCCGCTACCTTCTGGAATACGCTGGTCAATGCTGGGTGGACAAAATCAGAGAGAAAGCAATGATTCGGGTACTGGATCAGCCACGCGCTTTCTTCGACAAGGAGATCAATTCAGTATCGCGCTTGACCGAAGGCCTCGACCGAAACGCGGAAGAGATGAAGAACATACTGGGCCGCTTCGTTGGCATGATCTTCTCAGCAGCGCTCATGTCACTCGTGGCTGTTATCTGGGCTATCGTTGGACAGTGGAAGTTCGCTCTCATATGCCTTTCCGCGGGACCCTATGTGTTCCTCGTCACTAACGCCTTCGCCGTCGTCAGTGGAAGATGGGAGACCATAAGCACCGATGCTGCGGAATCTGCAAGCTCCATCATGAACGAGACTTTTACGAACATTAGAACAGTCCTGGCTCTGACCCTGGAAGACCATTTCTTGCAGAAGTACACCGTCGCCACGAATTACGCGCTAAAGGTCGGCTTCATACGTGCATTGCTTTCCGGCTTCTTCTACGGTCTGTCCGACTCCGCCGGCGTCTTTAGCACTGCACTCATCTTTTATGTCGGGACAGTACTTGCGCGCGAAAGTGGTCCCTCAGCAGTCCCAGGCTTGCTCCAAGTCTGCGCACTACTAGTTTTTACGATCACAAACGTCAGCGCCCTGTTGTCATACGTACCGCAAATCGGACAAGCAAAAGACACCGCATCTCGACTACTACGTCTCGCCCAGCTTCCCGAAGACTCGCACGAGCATCTTGGCGACACCAAAGTAACCAGCATCGGAGACATAATGTTCAACAACCTCGACTTCTCCTACCCCTCGCGCCCAGAAGTCACCACCCTCAAAAACATCAACCTCCTCATCAAACCCGGCACCTCAACCGCCATCGTCGGCGGCTCCGGCTCCGGCAAATCCACCATCGCCAACCTCCTCCTCAACCTCTACACCACGACCCCCAAAGACCCCTGGTCGCCCTCCGCCCTCGGCGACCTCACTCTCGCCGGCCGCGACATCAAAAACGTCGACACACCCTCCCTGCGCTCCCTCATCGTCGCCGTCCCGCAATCACCCACCATCTTCGCCGCCACTGCCGCCGAAAACATCGCCTACGGCCTCCCCCCGGACTCCCCCAACAACCACCCCTCCCAGATCGCCGCCGCCGCCCGCGCAGCCGGCATCCACACTTTCCTCGCCAGCCTGCCCTCGGGCTACGCGACGCTGCTCGGCGACGGCGGCCTGGGGCTGTCGGGCGGACAGGCGCAGCGCGTGGCTATCGCGCGCGCGCTCGTGCGCAAGCCGTCAGTTCTCATCCTGGACGAGGCCACTTCGGCGCTAGACGTCGAGTCCGCGGGCCTCGTGCGCGACACGCTCAAAAGCCTGCTGGCGGACCGCGGGCGCGAGATGACGGTGCTGATCATCACGCACAACCGCGAGCAGATGGAAGTCGCGGAGCGGATCGTGGTGCTGGACCAGGGGCGGGTGGTGGAGGAGGGGGAGTTTGAGGAGCTGATGGAGGCGAATGGGGCGTTGGTGAATTTGCTAAGTGGTGGCGAGTGGGATGGGGGCGTGGGAGGGAGGAGTGCGAGGGCGCGGGAGAGGGAGAGGGATGGATTGAGGTTGAGGGAGGTGCAGTGGAGGGAGGGGAGGGGCAGGAATCGGTTGAGGCTGTAGGGGTTGTGGGTAGATGGTGAAGTTTGAGGAATTGCTGCTTTTCGAATTGGAGCGGCGGTGATGAAGACGTGAGTCGCGGTGTCATTTCGAGTAGGGGATGCGTGTGAGAGGAGATAATGGTGAGTATCAGGAATGGAAATTGAATTATTTGTCTTATTAATGGCGAAACTATATCGCTAGTCGGCAGATTGTGAGAAAGTGCCGGGTATCTTTCCATAAACCCATTTCAAGAATTCCGCTATCCCAAACGCCATGAACCCGCAAAAGTATTAATTCTTGACAGCAACCCTCGCAAAATCCCCTGCTCTCGCGATATAGCTCGGCCTGCCCTTCTTCTTCCAACATCTGTCGTAATAGTAGACGGCGTGACCGCACTGTGCCTCGGCGGCACACTCGGCGATGCAGGCCGCGAAGGAGCCGGGCATGGTCGCGCCAGTGTAAGCAGGAGTATTGGGTGTGTCGGCGCTGCAGCTGATCCTGAAGTTCTTGCCGCTTGACCAGTATTGCTGGCCATTCTTGTATGGGCAGATGGGTGCGGGCGCGTTCATGGACGAGCTGTAGCTTGCGGTGCGCGCGCTGGGTGTGGTGGCGAGCGTCCATTTCTCAAAGAAATCCATTATGAGAGGGGTGGCGTTCACGTAGTACTATACAAGGGTTAATAGGATGTTTGACTAGCTTGTCAGAGAATCAAGCTTACCTTGCTGTCGCCAGGCCACGTGTGAGGCATGTTGTCAATCGCATAGTGAGTGTTGATCCCTTTGGTGCTGCCATTGCCCCACTCCATCTTCTGAACATGCCCGCTGTGTAGGCTGGTATTTGTAGGCCGGGTACTGAGGCCATTGCGTTGCGCCCAGGCAGTCATGAAGTGGGGGATATACGGCAAGCAGCGGTTGCGTCGTTTGCCGCCGTCGTAGGGAATCGTCTCATCCTTCTTACCATGGAACTCAATCACAGGGACATTCTTGCGGCCAGGCTTGCATTTGATGTGGACAGTGTTAGCGTCGCAGTTAGCATCTGAGGTTCCTTGGTAGTACGCCCCTGAGACTCCGGCAAAGGCTGCAATCCGTTGGGACGCTACACTGTCACAAGCGAGAATGTTAGCAGAAAAGCCGCCTCCGTTGCTCTGTCCGGCGGCAAAAATCTGGTCTGGGTCAATGCAGTACTGTGCCTCAAGGGCGTTGATCATGTCCAGCGTAAAGCCAACGTCGTCCGTCGTCGCTGCTGGGTCGCCCTGCCATTGGTTGTCAATGCCATCCGGATACACGACCAGCATGTGCGGGTTCTTGGACGACTCGGACATCTTCGAAAGCGACTCTTGCTGGGCTCCATCGCGGGTGCGGCCATGGAAAGAAAAGATCAGACCGTGGGGCCTGTTCTCGTCGTAGTTGTCGGGAAAGTGTAGGAGGAAAGTCCTTTTGACACCCTTTGAGGTGGTGATATTGATTTTGTTGCTCTGCCCGGTACCGCCCTTTTTGAGTCTTGGGTTGAGAGCCTTGCCGCATCCTCGACTAGCACCGGCATCCGCATGGCCGAGGAGAATGCAGAGGCCAAGGACACAAAGACCAAAGAAACGGATGGAACCTGTCATGACGATTTCAGCTTGTAAAATTTCAGCGTTCAGATGGGAAGTGGTCACTGGCCAAGAGATTCTTGAGTGGACTGCAGTAAAGGCCTCGTCCTTCCTTACAGCATAAAGACAATGGCAAGCACTGTGAATGAAGAAGGCGTCCCTGAAATCCAGCCACGGCTTCTTGAACAAAGAAGTTGCCCTCGTAACCCCGCGATAAGCCTACGGTGAGATGGCGTAGAGATAAAGAAAGAACACTGCCGTGTGTCGGACTTGCATGAGACGGGCCAAAGAAAGACATCGCTGCTTTCGGGCCACGGCACAGCCGTCATCTACCACTCGCACACAGCAACAGTGCCACTGGGGAGGAACAGGCGGGGCTTTTGGCATATTTTAGGCGAGACATTTGCCATGTGATAGCGTTGCTGAGGTCGGTTGTTGTCACGGCGGGAATGTCTCAAGCGAGCGTGCGTGCCGCTGAGCGTTGGTCTAGGCCCTTGTTGCAAAAGATTTGGCATGCCACAATATGTGCTTAAGATACCTGAGCACAGAGAGGAAAGCATTTTCATGAGTACCACGAAGCCACTGAGCCCTTTTGACGAGAGACGTTCCCGTCCACGGTGTTGATGTCAGTGAAGTCGCCGCGCTTGGGTCTGAAGCTGCCCTCTTCGGCGTCGGCCCGGACGCGCGCTGCCACGTTCCGTGTCCTTGACATGTTCCGATGTCCCAATATGGCTATCGGCAGGACATATATGCTACAGCTCCTCAATTTTCCCATTTTCACGCCCATCGCATTCGAGCGATGTATGCGCGCGGCTGAAGTAGCGCTTGCGGCAGCGTCGGCTCCACGGTGAAGAGACGCTGCTGCCTCGCGCGCCAGAAGTTGGAAGCCAGAAGAAGTCGCCACAGACGCAGGAGCAGATAGTTGGCACATCGACCTACACTTTCGTGTTCGCTGACACTGTGTACGTTGCTATTCTATCTGGTCGATCACTCCATACCCACGGTCATTTACCGCTCCATATTCCATACCACCTGGCCGGCCGAACATGTCGCAAGCCTCCCAACAAGTATCACGATACCGCCCGGCCGTGATCGCGGTGACCGGAGTGGCTGCCGCAGTTGGAATATGGACTCTCTATTCAAGCTTCGCCGACCGAACGTCGAAGTCGCCTTTGCATAGGAGCAACGCTGTACGCCGATCACGCCGTCCTTCTGCTATTGAAAGCATCGTCGAAGCGAGCGCTCCGAGCTTTGAGGAACCCCTCGGCGCGGCGGTGATCAAGTGGAACGACATTGTGGTAGGCCGCATTGTTTTTGGCCGGGATAAGGTTCCTTCGTCGGCAGAATGGCGTAGCTCGTACGGTGAACATACCGAACATGCAAGGGCAGCCGCGGCTTCGGTGGCGCTGCAGTCGATTTTGTTCCAGTGTCAAAGACAACTAAATCCTGCTCTCGAGCAGGGCGATGACCTCGATTACCTTCGGCAAGTCATGGCCGCTTACGGGTTGACGGGTCTAGCGGAAAGTATCCAGGCCAACCCCAGAGGTGCTGCAGAGGAGTTCCGCACACAGATCCTTGAAATTATCGGCGACGGCGACCTGGTCGACTTGGAACGCGCCTTTCACGATTTTCCCAACGGCGCTGAACTTCCATACCTGCCTATCTCAGACGCACCCCCGGTCCGCGCTCCAGAGACCGAGGTGGACGTACAGATAGGTGGCCAGGCGGAGCCTGAGCAGAGACTCAAGGGCCTCTTGTATTTCATAGCAGAGAATAAGGCTATGAATGATGCCTACGAGCACCGCGGCATCCAGTGCGACGGCTGTGGAGAGTTCCCCATACGCGGTGTCCGCTGGCACTGCTTGAACTGCCCAGACGTCGACTTCTGCTCAACCTGCGAAGCCTCGTCCAAGCACCAGCAGACGCATGTCTTCGTCAAAATCAAGATCCCGCTCCCGTTCTTGTCTCAGAAGGGCAGAACGCTGGCTTACCCCGTGTGGTATCCTGGAAACCCGCACAGGATCCACGAACCGATCAGTCCAGAGCTCAGGAAACAACTGGCCGAAAAGCACGAGTACGAGGAATCGCAGATAGACGCTCTGTACGACCAGTTTGTCGCATCTGCGAACGTCAGCATTCACGAGGACTACTCAGCCGTTAAGGTCGGCATCGACCGACGGGCGTTCGACAGTGCGCTGACTAGCAAAGCGTGGACCGAACATAGTAGTCCGAATGTCTTGTATGATCGCATGTTTCTATTCTATGACCGCGATGACAAGGGCGTCATAGCATTCGAGGACTTCGTCGACGGCTTATCGTACCTTCGCGGACCACGAAGATTGCAACCTCTCAGCCGTGCCTTGGAAGGATTCGATGTAGACAGCGACGGCTTCATTGACCGCGCAGACTTCCTCTCCCTGCTCCGAGCCAAGTATGAAGTGCAAAAGGAGCTCATCGCAAGCAGCGCGAGCATCCGTGCCGAGAAAGCCGCACAGGAAAATATGGGCATGATAAAATCAAGCCAGCCGATCAGCGGAATGTTCAACGAGCAGGACATGCCACGCGGTGCGATACGTCCTGTCGGCGGCAAGGTCGTTGGTGCCAACGGAGACCTTGAGCCGCAAGCGGCGACCAAAACGCTTCTTGAAGACTCTGAGGTGCCGTCCGAGACAGGGTCGCTCCCGAACAACGTGATCCGTGTTCGCTCGCTCCAACAGCTTCAACGTCGCCTTGAGCATCTGGACCGAGCTCTTCAGAGTCCGACAATAGACTCGGAAGGAGAAGCGGGTCCTTCAACCAATGGACAGGCTACATCAGGTTCTTCCACAACGTCGCTCACAGCGGAGGAAGCTGAGGTCCTCGGCGTCAAAAAGGACACTTCTAGCGGAAGAGAGACCGCCTCGGGCCGTCAAGACGCTCTTTGGCATTACACCGAGATCAGCTACAACGAGCTGCTCGCCTCCATCTTCGAAAAGCGCGAACAACTCGACCGCAGAGTCTCAGAAACAGCGTCCGAACGCAGCCGCTGGCGGAAAGAAATCGACGACTTCGTCGCGCGCAAGAAAGAGCTCGAGGAGAACCTGCGTACCGGCGCCGAGCTGGACCCGCTCGTCGCCGCCGCTGCGCACTCTTACGATAGGACGTCGAAAGCGTGGATGAACCACCAGCAAGAGAACGAGAAGCAGCTCAGAGACGCGGAAGTTCGCCAGGAGATCGATGTCCAGATGCGGGATAATATTCAGCCGACGGACACGCCGAGCCTCGATAAGCTTGAGTCGGATATTCAGGAGCAGTCTTTGGAGGACTTGCTTGCGGCCGCCGGATATAGTGTTGACGACGGTGCTGAGAAAGCTTCTTCGAGTGCGGCTGGCCCTTCACAGACATCCCCGCAAGAGAGCAACTCTTCCACCTCAGGATCTGCTCCAGTGGATTGCGACACGACACTGCCCCAAAACCGCCCAAACACAGCGTCAGCCAGCTGCCAATCCGACAACGCTGGCCCGAGCAAGCAGAACGGCGCACCGATCGAGCGCGAACAGCTTCCCTCGCAAGAAAGACTGGAAGAATTGGTGTCATTAGACGAGGCGCAGAAAGCAATGGAAGAGCGCGGCGGCGCAGGCCGCGTGAGTTACCAGGAAATCGAGGCTGTCGCGAAGAGGAAGGAGGACGTGCGGGGATTGATACTGAGCTGGCTGGAGTTGGCCAGCTTCTGATTGTGTACATAGTATTGCATAGGAATGTCATCGTTAGCGTTGGCGCGTATAAGGCGGTTGTTTATGTATTCATCAATCATTAATACGCAGAGTGTTGTGCCATTGAGAACAGTGTTTGCGAAAGACATAGGTGGCGGTGGAAGATATCGTTAAAGACTTTTGCATACAGCCATCGTATGTCTCTATGGAAAAAGGGTATCGCAACAAAACAAGACAGACATTCCATTTTGCAGACCATGCTGAGAGGCCAGCTCCCAGTTTTGTGCCAGTTGTATGCCAAATCTGATTATGGTCAAAATCAAATTAAACAATCGCAAGTTCTCAATGCAAAAGTATGGCAAAAGTCGCAAGCTCTCCGTGGGAGCAGTTCCAAAGGACATATCTTGCACCGCGTCGTAAGCTCTCCTCTTCGCAGGCGCTCAGTTATCGCTCGTGCACTTGCGCTCACAACGGCACTTCAAGGAGTCCTTGAAGTCATTGTAAGACAGATCGACCGCCTCTACCTCGGCGCCGGTCTCAGCCCAAGCCTCGCCGTCAAGGCGAACACCGCCAACAGGCTCCTTGTTCATCTCTTCGAGGAAGGCATCGTACTCGCGCAGAGTGCTCGTCTTGCCAGTAGCAGCCTCCTTCAGCAGGGACCATTTCTCGTATTCCTCGTGCGCGGCCTTAAGACGACCCTCGATGGCTTGCTTTTGATTCTGCTCGACGTGGCCGGTGATAGTCACTGGGTGGCCTTTGATGGAAGACCATGCGACGTCGAAGATGCGGTCGACGACCGTCTTTTGGCAGGCGCCCTCGAGCCAGACCTTTTCGGCGATGTTGGAGGGTGCTGCGATGTGGATTTCGAGTTTGGCGAGATTTGTCTCGCGGAGGCGATGGACGACGTAGTCGTGAGGAAAGGCTGCGTCGTTGGGGTCGAAGCGGAAGAAGTCGAAGTACCCGCTGTGGGTGAGAGTCAAGGTGACGTTGCGCAGGCGGTTGCGCAGGGCGTTGTTCTTCAAGAGCTTGAACATGATCCTGCCGTGCTCAACGAGGAAAGTAGTCGTTTGATAGAGTCTGTGGCTTGACTCGTGATAAAGACCCTTGTTCAAGTGCATCATAGACATGTCGGGCTTGAGCGCAAGGCGGCGCTTTCTGAGCTTGTCGCTCGGATACGGATGGGCGACAGGAGAGAAGACCTGGTCGAAGATGGCGTTGCGAATCTCGCCCGGAAGAGCCATGATATTGAACGACTTGCCGGTAGTCTTCCACCAATTGAATTGTGCATCGTACGCGATCTCTGAGGTCTGTGGGTAGTTACTCTCCGTCTTGACTTCGTTGAGATAATCTGAGATCGGATGCCACGCGCTGCAGAAGTGGACTTCGACGGCGCCCATGGAAAGACGCACACGCAGTCTCTTTGGCGGGTCATCATTGTGACGAGTCTCGAAGATGTAGCTGCTGTAGCCGATATTGATGGTGCTGAAAAGTGGTAGCCAGATGTTATAAGAGCGCGCGCCATCCGCTGGGTAGACCGCAATGTCAAGGCCGAACTTTGCAAAGCTCTGGGCTCTGAACATATCAATCTGGTGCTCGATGGCCTTGTGCAAAAACGTGGACATCATGGCTTCCTTGAAGTTGCTCTTGAGCCATTTGAGTGCCAGCACTTTGGCAGTCGTACTGCTCATGCCCATGCGCCGCTCGAAAACGTTGACTAGAGAGCGCAACTGCTTGTCTGTGATTTGTGGCATCGTTGGATGTTGAGATGTTAAGATGATTAGTGAGAATGAGTATGCCAATGTTGTTGGTATGGTTGATGTGTCGTGGTGTAGTCTTGCAGAATGATGAGAAGGACAGGTCTTATGAAGATGGCCGTCTGCACAATAGGCAGTGGTTCCTATTGTCTGTGCGAGTGGCTGGTACCTACAGGCTACAGCGAATCTGAAACGCTATTGTCGTCCGACTTTGGTAGCTTGACGTAACAGGGGTCGCTGGATTGCAGTCATGCGCGGTCGTGACCGCTTTGCTATTGTCGTTCTGAAACGACTGTGAGCAATGCCTGACAAGCCTGTACTTGACGCACGGTTCCGATCGGGCAGCAATCGTATTGTTATGTTCATGAGAAGCTACAATAAGGATGATTGGAAGCGAATACTTATAGACAGAAGCCGTGCGCAGACACAGAGCGCGCAGGTCACGTGGTTAGGGGGAATGAAGCGCGCGGAGCCAGCGACCCACTGAGTCGCACCGCGCATGCGATCGCAAGCATTTGAGCATTTGAGCATTTGAGCACTGCCCGCTAATGACATTAGAAAGCATTGGCTTCTTCACAGCGCGAATCTTTTGTACATGATGCTAGGCTCACTGGTGATGTCTTGTGTCGGTCTCATGAGAAGACTCGGAACTGGCAGATGCCCTGTATATTATCATCAGCCCATTGTATCTCCTTCAGACGACCGATAGCGATGCGTCGGTCGAGTCGACCGCTGCACGCCAAGTAAAGACATTTTGCAATCGCTCAAATTCGGACTCCATTGTGAAGCGTGAATGCTGAAGGGTGAAGTGAAGTTGAACGTAGAACGCACAGACCGCAAGCCCCGGAGTGCTGATCCGCGGCTACAAGCTCTCTGCTTGTTCAAGTTGACATCTACCAACAACCGACTACCGGGCTTAAATACTGCCCATATTGCGATTGGTGACAAACCAAATGGCGCTTCCACAAGAAAATGTGCGCGCTTTAGACCAATTGCGCCAGCGTCTGCAGCAGTTGTCAAGCTCTCTCAATATACTCAAAGGCGATCTCGCTAAGCAAGAAACGCTTCCGACCTGGTAGGTGATTCTCGACGATCACGTTTCAGCACGCGTGCAGTTATCTCCCCACGCCAAAGCGACAATGCCTGTGTCCAATTGCTAAGTGCAATGGTAGGGATTCGCTACAGACTCGCGCTGGCCTACTCGCTGGCGATCTCCAACAACTACAGACCATCTTCGACACGAATCGCCAGTTTCTCACCGCGGCTCATGCATATCCGCACGCATCCTTTCCCGGCCATTCGCATGAAGTCGTGATTCAACAGCTGTTGAGGAAGAAGGCAGAGCCGGCGGTGGAGGACTGGGTGGAGGACAACACCAACCCCTCGAAGGTTGCAAAGTGGGACAATGGCGCAGACATTGCCCTGAACGAGAAGGAACAGAAAGAGCTTTGGGCATTCGCCAAACCGACGAGCACTGAGATAGCGGGTCAGATGTACACCAGCGGTGCCTTCGACTATGAGTATACGCTCGCGGAGAAAGAGAATGGCGTCGAGAATGTAGTGACAGGACTACGGAGGATATTGAAGAAATCAATGGAGGACGACGATGAAGAGGACGATGATGAAGACGATGAGATGGAAGACCGCATGGACGAGGACGTCATGCCCGCCGCGAAACCACCCAATGATCCGTTTGGTGATATTATGGGCGTAGACAAGAGCAAGACTGCTTTGCCCATAGAAGCGTGGCTAAAGTTCATGAGCATTATGGCTTTGCCTAGTAGATAGCGTATCATGTCGGCCTTGGAGGACCAAAGCTGTCACTCTGAAGCACTATCGCGTTGCTCCTTCGAATTGTGAATAGAAAGACTGGAATATCATAGACACATGAGGTTCCCTCAATCGCGAAGTATATTCATCTGTACCTTCTTGTATACAGTATAGAGCTGCCACTGGCAACGTCACAAGGCACTTCCGAATGCGGAAGGTATACCCTGGACCATTCCAAACAACACTTTACACAAACACGCGCGCTTTCTG
This sequence comes from Cladosporium halotolerans, assembly GCF_011745625.1. Taxonomy (NCBI): domain Eukaryota; kingdom Fungi; phylum Ascomycota; class Dothideomycetes; order Cladosporiales; family Cladosporiaceae; genus Cladosporium; species Cladosporium halotolerans. The sequence continues at coordinate 216,083 of NW_027191459.1, forward strand.
AGCTTGCGCGTGAAGCAGACCGTCATTTCCTCTTCAGTCGCCAACCATGGAGTCGCTCGAACAAACCCTACGATCGATTCTATCGCCCATTACGCAAAACCTCCCAGCACCCATCCAGGATGCCGCAACACAGCTGCTCGGCGACAGCTGCTACCGCAGCCTGGTGCACAACCTCACGATCACCGACTCGGTCTGCATGAAGCTCGCAGTTTCAAAAGCGCTGGGTATAGCTATCGTGGGCGCGTCTTCCGTGGTCAAGGTCCCCCAGATCATCAAGCTGATCAACTCTGGATCGGCCGAAGGTGTCAGCTTCATTGGATACTTGCTCGAGACGGCCAGCTTCATGATCAGCCTGGTCTACAATGTTAGGAACAAGTTCCCGTTCTCTTCTTTCGGAGAGACGGCGTTCATCGTCATCCAGAACATTGCTATCCTGTTCTTGGTGCTTGAGTATTCTGGCCGCGGTCAGATGGGAACAGCTATGATCGCCGGACTGGCTGGCGTTGGGTTCTTGCTCTTCAACAGCAACATCGTGAACATGGAATTGTTGCAGTACCTGCAGGCTGGTGCTGGTGCGGTTGGAGCGCTCTCCAAGCTGCCGCAGATCATTGCGATCTTCCGTGAGGGAGGCACAGGTCAACTCTCTGCGTTCACCGTACGTTGATCCAATTCCCACGATACCATGAAACAAGCTGACGATTCTCCTTAGGTCTTCTCCTACCTCTTCGGCTCGATGTCGCGCATCTTCACCACCCTGCAAGAAGTCCCCGACAAGCTCATCCTCTACAGCTTCATTGCCGGTTTCGCGCTGAACGTCGTCCTCGCGCTTCAGATGGTCCTCTACTGGAACGCACCGGCGAGCAAGAGCACCACCGAACACAAGCTCACACCGGCTGGGAAGCGCGAGGTCAAGGCGCCGATCGAGAGCGCCGCCGAGACTGTGAAAGCGCAGGCTACAGGATCGGAGAAGAAGAGCAGCCCGAGCACGAGGCGCAGGGGTTGAAAGAATGATAGCTGAATAAGTCTGCAGTAAATAATACTTCTATACTCATGTTCGTTACAGTTCAAGTTCAAACGATCGATCACTTGTTAGACTCCGCCGCAATCATTTCACGCGCCTCTGCAAGCTCCTCCTCTGAAGGCATCGGCACGATCATGAGGTACAAGACGTCCTCTTGCATGACTTTCCTGATCGCTCCGATAGGGCCTCCGTTCCTCTGCCTGTCTGCTCCCCTCTGTCTGGGATGCGCCCTGCGATCATGTCCGCGACCGAAGTAATCCTGGTCGTACTGGCCTGCCGGGTGCTGCGAGGGAGACGTCTCGTCATCGTAGACGCCACCGTAAGGAGCGGGATGCCCAGGACTGCGACCGTATCTCCTTTCGAATTTTGCCTCGCGCCTCTCCATCGCTTGTTCTCGCTTCGCCATTCTCCGACTGGGCATATCGACGTGGCCGCCCGAGACCAGACCGATCAGACCGCCGTTGAACATAGGATGGTTGGGATTGGACCATTTCGAGCGGTTTTGGCGTTCGCTTTCGGGGATGACGAGAGTGGAGTCGGGATCGTTTTGAGCCTGTGAATGAAATGTTAGAATGGTGATGCTGCGGTAGGCGCCCGTCAACAGACAAGAACCCACATATTTTGATTGTGCCCTTCGGTCGACGTAACCAGCCAGGAACTTCTTCGCATCCCTGGTCTTGTCCTTGAAAGTCTCCTCGCCGTCCTTGCCACTATACACCACCTCATCGATAGCCGGGTACACCAACGGAGCTGCCTCAACCATCTTGAGCGACCCGCGCGTCTCGCCAGACGTCAGGCGCATCTTCTTCATCTTCGCGGAAAGACTGCTCTTCTCCCCCGGCGAGGGATTCTCGTACTTCGCTATCGCTTTGGAAGTCGAGAAGTCGACTTTCTCCGTTCCGATACCGAATCTCGCGAGCAGTCCTGAGCCGGATGCTGCCACTTCGGCGTCTGACTTATACTTCATAATGAAGGCGTAGCAGCCCGCGGGCTTGAAGAGGGTCTCGTTCATGCGGTCGAGGAAAGTGTTCGTCTTGCGGCGGGAGTCGAATTCTTTGCCTGCGGCGGCGGCGACTTGGACTGCCGTTGTGACTGCCATCTGGAGGGGATCGGGTCAGTTTAGTCTTAGATCACGTCGCAACTGATTCTTACGGTAATGGGCTCCGGCACGAATCCCGCTACAGTAGCAGCCACCAAGACCGCATTGAAGTACGGATTCGCCTGGCTCGACTTGTGGAAGTTCTTCAAGAAGCGGAGGAAGGTCTGTTGGTCGATGCCAACATCCTCGAGTACTGGACTGTACGCTCTCACGAACCCTCGAGACTTATTCCTCGGTCTTCGCTGAGGGAGGATGACTGGAAGAGGTAGCTTGCCAGCGGGGTTTGCATTCGCTGGGCGGTTGGCGAGGACGTCGCGTACGAGAGCATCGTCGCCTTCGTCCGTGGCGTCTTCGTAATTTGGTGGCTCGGTGGCGGCGGCCGCTTCGTCAAGCTCCCAAGCTTCTTCGTCATCCTCGATCAAGCTCAGTCCCGAGGAAGAGTCCGAGTCACTGTATTCCTCCTGAACGACCTTCTTCTCATCTCCCACAGGCGGGCCCCTGGCGAGCTGACGGTTGCTGGTATTGCTCGTCGACTCAGAATACGTGGGCGGCAGGTTATCAGAGGACGAGGGCTGGGAAGCGTTTGGTCGGCTCGAAGGACCAGCCACTGTGGGTTGCTCGTCAGGCGAAGCTTGAGCAGAGTCGTGCGCGGCCTTGCGCTCTTTGCGGTGCCCGCGGTATTCGACGGCTGCACCGACGCCGGTACCGACGAGCTTGATGAGACCGCCGATGGGACCGCCGCCACCTCGTTTGCGCTGCTGGTTGTCGCGGGATGACATTGAGCTTGGTTCAAGGATTATGGTGAGAGGTACTGGGATTCGGGGGAGCAATATCGTGTGCTGTTGAGCAAGAGCAGGAGCAGGAAGATGTATGAAATGCTATGAAATGAAAGATGACTCCATCCCCAACCCAGCGTCTCAGCATCATGATATAGTCTCCCCACCTACCTTCAGCTCCCAGGATACCAAACGTGGATGCATTCGCGAAGGAGCGCGATCCAGCGGCGTGATAGGCGCGCAACGTGAGCGACAAGGATGGCACGGCGAACGCCGGACCCAGGAGCGCAACCAGAGCTCGTTTCGGCCAAGGCTGAGCTTAAATTTGCTTGACTGCTCCGCCAGGAATCCCTCGCGCGATTCGAACCTCAGCTGCGCCTCGTGCGCAGCAGCTGAGGGTCGAGCATTGAGCGCTATATGCGCCATTGATGAGTAGCTGTATTAACACGAGGGCGATTGAGTCATATACTGACTAGCGAAAGGATGTTGTTACTGTCGATGTTCAACAGTCTACGGCGGGCTGAGCAAGTGAGAGAACACGGTTACCACAGAAGACGGTGGGACTGGATCAAGAATCATTCATTTCATTTTGAGCTGTCCGAATGGGAGCCTATGTTCACTTGGACAGCAAAAGCTTATAGTGGGTATCTCTGGCATGGGGGTATCTTCAAGGCCGGTATTTGCACGGTTTTGTCCAAGTTCCAAGTGTCAAGTGTTCTGTTAAACCAAACCGTGTTCGCGTTCGTGTTCGTTGACGAACACACGCAAGAAAGGAAAGAAAGCGAGCTGTGAAGCTGCGAAGTGGTCTGAGACCTGACCGATGCGATCTACTACTCGATCACAGAAGGCATCAGTGCAGGCTGGGGAGTCTTGGTGCGACCACGAGAGGCTGGACGCCCGGTCGGATCGAGACTGCCGGCACGAGACGGCGGCTGCAGAGAACCAGCGCGCGAGGCGGGCTTCGCGACTTCCGGGCTGAGATTCTGAGCGAACTGGGTGACAGCGTCGACTCCGGTCTTCAACGCAGCCGTGACGCTCTCAGTGACCTCCTGGAGAACAGGAGGAGCAGCGCTCGGCTGGCGAGATCCTGCGCGAGAAGGCTGGCGGCTGCCGGTGCGTGACTTCGGTTTGGCAGTTGGGTTGGATTCGGTCTGCGCCATGGCGGGCAGCTCAGCGCTGGGCGCAGACACTCCAACAACACCATCAATCGCCTCTGCATCGGTGGCTTCGATGCTGTTTGAGGGTTTCTCGGTTTTGGACTCCTCAACAGAAGCACCAGCGACAGCTTGGTCAGCCGCGTCATCGTGGCCACCGTTGACTGCAGAGGCACCTTCATCTTCGTAGCCTTCGATGAGGTTGTTGACAATGAAGTCCCACTCCTTCTCCGAGACCCTAGTGACGCTGAGCCTAGACTGCTTGACGACCTGCATGTCCTTGAGAACGCCATTTCCGTTGGCAAACTTCTGCAGCTCCTTCAGAGTTACTGGCTCGCTGAGCTTCTTGCGGAACACGACATGGACAAGGCTCCATTGATTTTCCTTGCCACGCTTGGCTGGCTCGACGTAGCCGATAGAGTCCTCGTCTTCGACGGTGAAGTCCGGCTCGTGCTCCTTGACAATTTCGATGATGCCGGTGATGCCAGGCTGCAGCTTGCCCTTGCCCTGAGAAGCGTAGAAGAACGCGAGGTCACCCTTCTTCATGGCGCGCATGTTGTTGCGGGCAACCATATTACGGACGCCCTCCCATGGCTCGGCCACGCTTGCCGTTTTCAGGTCGTCGATGGTAAACTTCGTGTTGAACTCCCTGCCAGACTTGAGGGTTTCCATGCGGTCGATTTGCTCAGCCTTCATAAGCCAGTAGTTCTTTCCCTCGGAAAGATCGGCTGTCTTCTCGGCCTCGTCAACAAGCTCTTCCTCGAGCTGTTCGGCGGCGTTGTCGGCATCAGCGGCGATCTTCGTAGTCTCGCCTCCAGTCGGACCACTGTGACGCTTGCGCGGGGCAGGAGTATCGAGCGCATCGGGCGCCTCCTCTGGCTGAGGTCCAACTCTCGACGGACGACCGTTGTGCTTGGCCGGCTCTTGCACCGCGGGTGCAGCCTTCTTGGCCGGGCGACCACGCTTCTTCGGCGACTCCGGCTCTGCGGCCGGGGCGGCTTTGGCAGGCCTTCCGGGCTTCTTCTTGGTTGCGCTCGCGGAATCGGCTTTGGCGGGTCTGCCACGCTTCTTTGGCGGCTCCTTGACCTCCTCATCTTCATCATGGTCTTCCTCCTCAGTGATATCGGTTATAGCCGGGCGACCGCGCTTCTTGGAGGCCGGACCTGGAGTGATGGTTTCTGGAGCAAGTTAGCAGTGAGCTTGAATAGTATGTACTTGAACGCGTGATGCATGGAGGACGCACTCTTCGACGGAGCCTTCTCGGTAGCAGCTGATGTTGTGGCCTTCCCTGCACTGCGACGAGGGCGCGCCGCCGCAGCGGTGGCTTCGATTTCCTTGCCGCGATTGGTAACAATCGGCGCGTGCGGCCCGGCCGCCACGGTCGCCTTGGAGGCAGAGGCTGCCTTGAACTTCTTTGGCGGCATGATGGTGCCGGAACGCCGTAGCTTTGCAAGACGTGTGTTGTTGTGGAGCGGACTTTTGTGTGATGTCGCAAGTTGACAGTCGCGTCGCGAGAGCGGAGCTGCAGCAGTCGCGAAGCTCAAGTTGGCGACGAGCCGCGGCACATGACGTTGAAAGTTGAGATCAACAAGGGCAAGCTTGACGCTCATTACAGAATTGACAGGGGAAGGGTGTTCACTTCAGTGATCCCTGACCTCTTCTTTACAGACATCATTGGAGTTTCAAGGCGTCCCTGCAATATTTGCATCATTTGAAGGGTTTGATTGAAGCTCGTTTCATGCGAGACGTGCATCGTTTGAAGCCATGCCTGGCCTTGAGCACTGGCATTCCCGTTCGCTATATCCTGCGATCAACGAATATAGGGATTGCTAGGGAAGAAAATTCCATTCCGTCGTCTGGGTTCATCCACAAGTGAAGACAGGTGATGTGAAGAGTAAAGCAGACCGGTGCCAGCCACCAGAACGAGCCCACGTTGCTCCTGCATGGGAGGCTTTCCGGCAGCTCCGCCTGACACAAAACTGCGCCACGACCCGACTCTCACTCTCTCGTAACGACAACCAATACCATCCCCCGCGGGGAAGCACGTCTACAGCTTGTCAAAGATTGTGAACTCCTGCAGCACCTTAAAGAGACCTCAAGAAAATCCATCAAGACCTTTGTCTCATCTGTCACTCATTGCCCACATTGTTGCTTATGATACCCAGCTGAATTGAAATACAAGGTGCTATTTAGAAGCAGTCGCATGGTAGCTATATCGCTATGGACGCTGCGCTCGAAAACCACGCCCAAGCAGTCGCTTGTCATCAAGCTTATCTGAATTCACTACAACGCCCGACCCTAGATGAAGCTCGTCGAATATCAGACATCCAACTCCAAAAGGAAGCTGAGATCGACTCGAAATACCATACACACAGCGCCCAGGAACACGATGCGGCTACCAAAATCCAAGCCGCATACCGCGGTCACCGACAACGACGAGAGCAGCTCGGGCTTGTCTTGGATCCTTCGTCAAGGTGGATGGACCTCATCGCCGAAATGCGATATCGAAGTGTCGTTGCACCTCACCGCGATCGAGCTTCGAGTGACGTGAACAAACACAAGCGCGCGGCGTCGTCTTCTGACATCGCGAAAATGCACTGGCGGAGAGCTGGCTGGATTGCCGAGCACGCTGGACGAGGCGAGAATGCCACCAGATCTGGAAGAACGCCTTCAGATGTCAGCTCTGGAAGCTCCACTCCTGCTGATGCAAATCATACCGAACCGAGCTCAATGCTCATGGACCTTCGGTATTTCTTGGAGATGGTGGACGAGAAGCATCGGTATGGCGCCAACCTCCAGGTCTATCATGAGTATTGGCAACGGCAAAACACTACCGAGAATTTCTTCCACTGGCTCGACCACGGCCCGGGAAGACACTTGGATTTGCCACTTTGCAGCCGTGAAAAGCTCGACCGAGAAAAAATCCGCTACCTCAGCCGCGAGGAGCGTAAGGACTATCTCGTCCAAATAGACGACCAAGGCCGCCTGCGGTGGGACAAGAACGGAGAGCTCATCACAACCAGCGTCGACGAGTACAAAGACTCCAACCACGGCATCGTCCCAAAGAGCTCACCAGACCCACTCTCACCCGCAGCAGCAGACACCGTATCCCCCGACGCTCGACACGCCCTCGCCCACGACCTCGCAGCCTTCAGCCATCTCAGCCTCGACTCCCAAGAAAGCTCCTCCTCCACGAGCAGCAGCAGCAGCAGCTCCCCAGAATCCTCCCACCCAACCTCTCCATCCCCGGACCCCAAGAAAAAGCCCCACCGCTCCCTCCGCATCTCCCCCGCCGCCCTCCTGAACCACCTCCTCCGCTCCTCCGTCAAACCCGGCACCTGGATCTACGTGACGGACACGCTCAACCGGCTGTACGTCGGCATCAAGAACAGCGGCGCCTTCCAGCACGCCTCCTTCCTGTCCGGCGCGCGCATCCGCAGCGCCGGCGCCATCGGCATCCAGGACGGAAGGCTCACCTACCTCTCGCCGCTGAGCGGGCACTACCGGCCCACGACGAGGAGCTTCCGCGCGTTCGTCGACGGCCTCGAGGAGAGCGGGGTCGATCTGGCGGCGCTGAGGGTGTCGGGCGCGTATAAGGTGCTGAAGGGGATGGAGTTGTATGGGAGGACGAAGAGGGGGTTGAGGAAGGCTGGGGGGAAGGGGGAGAAGAGGGGTGAGAAGGGTAAGGGGAGTTTGGGGAAGGAGGAGAGGGTTGCGCTGGAGGCGTTGCATGAGACGGAGGGCATTTCGGCGACGGAGCTGGTGGAGAGGCATTGGGAGGAGCATCATGGGCGGAGGGGGAAGGGGAAGGGGTGATGCACTGAGATTGTGAACGATGCTGAGGTTTGGGGATTGACGATTGATGAACGATCATGATCATGTCTTTCAAGCAAACGGTATTAAAGAATGAATCCGTGACATCGCAACGGCGAACCGGGATTTTTTTCGAAGCATTTCAATCCATACCAGGCATTATTGCTATCTATTTGGCCATGCTCAGGTATTGCTTTTTCCGGGGGTCGTCGGCGAGCAGCGAGACCGGGATATGGCCGGATGGGCAAACATCCCCCTCGCAGCTCGCCAGCAACCACGGACACTGGCACCTTGATGCTTTTTTGACCTGCGGTTGCTGACGTCCAGTCAGCCTCGGCCATACTAGGTAGCTTGTGAGCCAACACAACCAGCCTGCTCCGGCGGCTAATGAAATTATCGGCCGTAGTTTCTTTTGAGCGTGAACGACGGCCGCGGGTATCCTTGCCGCATTGGGTATGCTATCACCGGCACTCAGCAGCCCTTCGGAACATGTGGGCACGGTAAACAAGCGTAACGTGTGCGTGCCCTCGCCTTACGTATCAGCCCGCACCGCCCGGCCGAGCCTCGTTTGCGGGTGGGTGAGAAGACGTCGGTTATGGAAGGGCAAAGAAACAGAGCCGATCTTTGGAGCGGGAAGTCGGCATCATGCATCTGGTATTAGAGTTGTCGCAATGGCGGTGCTAGAGGGTTTTGGGAAGAACCGCAGCGACTTTCCGATTGCAGACGCCGGCGCGGTCGCAGACCCTGAGATGTGGCCGGCTCGGCAGGGCGCGCGTGGGCGAGTGAGGGGCTGGAGGGGCAGCTCGACGCAGCGAGGAAGTGGGGAGACCCCACCGTCCCTGCGGAGAGAGGTTGCCCTGCTGCCCTGGAGCCCTTCGGGCCAGCGAGACCATGGTGGATGTCCTGCGTCTCGGCCCTCAGTTCACCACCGGTAATGTGCCGCTCGTGATTCGCCATCGCCGCTGCTGAGCACGTCGGCCATAACGCCTCTCTTCGCTCCGGAAACGTCCATCTTCTTTCCTTCTCTCTCCACCCAAACCATCATTACCCCATTGACTTGACCACACATCGACACCATGGGTAGTCTCGGAGAGGAACCGTCCAAGTGCCCGATTCGCGTCGCCAACACCGGCGGCGGCGGCACCAAGGTGAGACCGCGGCGTGGCCGAGGAGCACAAAACCACCCCACTGACACCGCCTCCAGAACCGCGACTGGTGGCCCGACGAGCTCAGGCTCAACATCCTCCGCCAGCACAACTCCGCCAGCGACCCGTTTGGCAGCGAGTTCGACTACGCTCAGGCGTTCAAGAGCCTTGACTACAATGCTCTCAAGAAGGATCTCAATGACTTGATGGTAAGGGAAACGGACAATGGTGTTAAGGTATTGGAAACACTCTGACATACCATGTCTCTAGACCGACAGCCAGGACTACTGGCCTGCCGACTTTGGTCACTACGGCGGCCTGTTCGTCCGTATGGCCTGGCACAGCGCTGGTACCTACCGTGTTCAGGATGGTCGCGGTGGTGGCGGGTAAGATCACTCGTATCGTTCGTTCAGAACATCCATTGACTCTCAACCCTACAGCGGCGGACAGCAGCGCTTCGCTCCCCTCAACTCCTGGCCCGACAACGTCTCCCTTGACAAGGCTCGCCGTCTGCTGTGGCCGATCAAGCAGAAGTACGGCAACAAGATCTCCTGGGCTGACCTGTTCCTGCTCACCGGCAATGGTACGCGAACGATCCATTCCATGCTCGCTGCATACAAGCTGACCCTTGTTTAGTTGCCCTTGAGTCCATGGGCGTCAAGACCTTCGGTTTCGCCGGTGGCCGTCCCGACCAGTGGCAGGCCGACGAGTCCGTCTACTGGGGCGGTGAGACCACCTGGCTCGGTAACGACGTTCGTTACTCCGACGGCAAGGCCGGTCTCGCCGAGCGTGGTGTCGTCGATGGCGATCAGAGCAAGAAGGAGCACCAGGACATCCACAAGCGCGACCTCGAGGACCCTCTCGCATCAGCTCACATGGGTCTGATCTACGTCAACCCTGAGGGTCCTGACGGTGTCCCTGACCCCGTTGCGGCTGGCAGGGATATCCGCACCACCTTCGGCCGCATGGCCATGAACGACGAGGAGACTGTTGCCCTCATCGCCGGTGGTCACGCTTTCGGCAAGACCCACGGTGCCGCCGGAACTGACAACGTCGGGGACGAGCCCAACGCTGCTTCGATCGAACAGCAGGGTCTTGGCTGGAACAACAAGTACAAGTCTGGCAAGGGTCCCGACACCATCACCAGTGGTCTTGAGGTCATCTGGACCAGCACTCCTACCAAGTGGAGTAAGTCATTCTGTACAAGCCTTTTCATGAATCGCAAACAGCTAACCAACATCAAGGCAACCACTACCTCGAGTACATCTACAAGTACGACTGGGAGCTTGTCAAGAGCCCTGCTGGCGCGAACCAGTGGCAGGCGAAGACCAACGACAGGATTATTCCCGACGCCTACGACCCCAACAAGAAGCACCTCCCCACTATGCTGACGACCGATTTGGCTCTTCGCTTCGACCCTACCTACGACAAGATTTCTCGCCGCTTCCTCGAGCACCCCGAGGAGCTCCACGACGCTTTCGCTCGTGCCTGGTTCAAGCTCCTCCACCGTGACATGGGCCCTCGCAGCCGCTGGCTCGGTCCGGAGATTCCCTCCGAGGTGCTCCTCTGGGAGGACCCCGTTCCCAAGCAGGAGGGTCCCGTAGTTAACGATAGCGAGATCTCTCAGCTGAAGAAGGCTATCCTGGGTCTGGGCGTCGACAACACCAAGCTCATCAGGGTCGCATACGCAAGCGCTTCCACTTTCCGTGGTGGCGACAAGCGTGGTGGCGCCAACGGTGCTCGTATCCGCCTCGAGCCGCAGAAGGACTGGGAGGTGAGTAACATCCTCAGTGCTGACACGACACTATCTTTACTGACAAACGACCAGGTCAACAACCCGCGTGATCTCAGCGAGGTTCTCTCTGCCCTCGAGAAGGTCCAGAAGGACTTCAACGGCGCTGGCGGCAAGAAGGTGTCTCTGGCCGACTTGATCGTCCTCGCCGGTGTTGCCGCCCTCGAGAAGGCCTCCGGTGCCTCCGTGCCGTTCACCCCTGGCCGGACCGATGCCACCCAGGAGCAGACCGACGCCAAGTCGTTCGACCACCTCCAGCCATACGCTGACCCCTTCCGCAACTACGGCCACGGTACCCAGCGCGTCCGCACCGAGCAGTTCCTCCTCGACAGAGCCGAGCAGCTCACCCTCAACGTCCCAGAGACCGTCGTCCTCCTTGGTGGCCTCCGCGCCCTCAACGCCAACTGGGACGGCGCCCCGACCGGCGTCCTGACCAAGCAGCCCGGCAAGCTGACGAACGAGTTCTTCGCCAACGTCCTCGACCCCTACGTCTCCTGGCGCCCCGCCGACAAGAGCAGCGAGCTCTTCGAGGGCGTCAACCGCAAGACCGGCCAGAAGTGGACCGCCTCGCGCTCCGACCTGATCATCGGCTCGCACCCGGAGCTGCGCGCGACCGCAGAGGTCTACGGCAGCGTCGACGCGCAGGACAAGTTCGTCCGCGACTTCGTCCGCGTCTGGGCTAAGGTCATGAACCTCGACCGCTTCGACGTGCCCAAGTCCGCGCAGCCGCAGAGCGCTAGGTTGTAGACACCGCCGGTGGTCATGGACGTGGGCGGGTGCACCTTACTAGAACGGAAAAACTCAATTGAAAAGCTGGAACTCTCAGCTTATGCAGGTCTCGAGGCGTTTTTAAAGTCTAGCTAGTTCCTTGAACGAAGAATGATTCACGATCGCTCCAATTCCAATCCCGTACATCAGCAAACAGGAATGTCAAGAATTATAAACCACACAACAAAAGCACAGACCATCCTCCTCACCCACGGAAGCTGGCCAAAAATCGCTTCCGGCGGCCCCCATAGTTTAACGGTTAGAACAGAGGTCTCATATCGCCGAATATGACTTCAACTAAGTTGTGGCAATCCTCAGATGTGAGTTCGATTCTCACTGGAGGCAGGATTTCTTTTTCCCTTTTTTTTTCGTGCTTGCCGAAAAGGCTCAGACCTCCTCGCTGTTCGGATTTTTCAGTTATCAGGGCCATTGAATTCGTCTGGTCCAGCGCCGAAATTCTGTGTCAACTTGGGCGCGATGGAGGCATGGCCTTTCGCTCGCCTGAGTCTTGTCAACCTCGAATCATTATATGTCACCGAGCTACGGGGTTTCGCGGGACAGAGCTTTGATATGGAGTTGCGAATTAAGGTCTTCGAATCTATTTTTGTTGCTGCGTACTGTAATACAAGTCTCGTGTTGCTTACTCTAAAACGAGCAGACTCTGCGCGTTCCGTATATATCTTTCTTACGTCTGAACGATATCCAATGTACAGCCTCACGCCGGTCGCTCGGCCTCCATCTCCCTGACACGAGCCTCTTCGGCCGCATTCGGCGCAGCATCTTCCTTCCCCTGCTCGACCTCCCCCAAAACCGCCAACCGCCTCCTCGTCTCCTCCGCCTCCCTCTCCTCCCCCACCTCCCTCTTCTTCCTCTCCTCTTCGTCCACCCTCTCCCTCTCCGCCCTCTCCATCCCCTCCAACTCGTCCTCCACCTCCCCCTCGTCCACGCCCTCCGTGCCAACCTCGCCCACAACCCTCCCAACCTCCTCCACGTCCGCCATCTCCTCCCGCAACCCCTCCATAACATCCTGCACCCTCTCCACGCCCCCCGTCTGCGCGTTCAGGCTGCGCAGCGTGCGTGCCGACGCCTCCATGACCCGCACCAGCTCCACCTGGTCCGCGGCCTGCTCGATGCGGCCGTAGACGTCTTCGAGCTGCGCGAGCGTCGCGGCGCGCTGCTGGAGTTTGGCGTCGGCGAGCTTCTTTGCGCGCAGCGCGTTGCGGGCCGCGGGGAGGTTTTTGGCCGCCACGGCGGCTTTGGCGGCGGCGTCGAGGTCGGCGAGGCGGGTTGTGAGGTGGGTTACTTGCGGCGTGAGGGTGGAGATTAGGGTGCGGATGGAGGCGATGTTCGCGTCCTCTGGGGTTATGGGGGTGGGAGTGGGGGAGGCGGGGGAGGTGAATTTTAGAGTGGAGGTTTCGGGGGAGTAGGCAATTGCGGCGCGGTCGCGCGAGAGGTGGGTTAGGAGGACGGAGAGGTCGTTGGGGCTGAGGGTTTCGGTGCCGAGGGCGGGGGCGAAGGTTGAGGCGAAGAGGTCGCGGGAGAAGATGCGGGAGGTGTTGGAGGTGGCTGTGCGGGAGGCTTCGTCTAGGACGGCTTTGGCAGCGGCCTGGGTGGTTTGTTAGCTGGGCTTGCATAGGCCTGGTTGTGAATGCTGTGTCCGTACCTCTACGTTCGCCATGACGACGAAGCTCCCTGCTACCAGTCTGTCCTCTGCTGATTCGCCTCCTACTACGCCCAGCTGCTTCAGTCCCCAGCGCACAGCCTGCCATGGGGTGGGTATCCAACTCTTCGCATATATGCTCTTCTGTGCATTCAAAAATTCAGCCAGCGGCACCAACTCTTTCCTGTCCACGGCATCCTGGACCACGGCTCCAAGTGCCAATGGTCGACCAAACTCTTGCGTTTGTAAAGCTCTAGACAACTCTTCGCCTGTCCTCATCACGAAGCGATCGCTCTGTGCGCCGTTTTGCGCCGGCACGACACCTGCATTTGAGGCAGCTGACAGGGCGCGTAGCCATACTGATGCGTTGGCCTGATACCCATCGGGGTTTGTATGGCGTTGCGATCTGAAGTCCGAATAGAGAGAAGCTAGCCGGGTGCGACTGGGAAGAGGTCAGACGAGTGGATGGAAGAAGGGCAGCGGTGGGCTTCACCTACGGAATGCCTCCTCGTGCGAGCGAAGGAAGTCAAGGAGGTCGGGCATTGCTGTCGACTAGGGAAGACCGGCTCCGCATCGGTGTGTGGGTGGTGGAGGAGGAGGAGGAGGAGCAGGAAGCCAGGACGTAACCCCGTCGACTTCGTGAATTCAAGCGCGCAACACCACCACTGGGCGTGAGTGAGGTCATGCCCTCGACGGGAACGGGCGGCGGCGAGGCGGCTCGAGACCCTTGCGCCCTGGCCGCTGCGTGCTGGTTGACGCTTGACTGTTGCTGCCCTGTCAGCCCCACTTTCAAACGTCGTAGTCCCAAACATCCCACCTCCTCCTTGCGACCTTCCCAATTTCCCCACCGCCCGCCACTCTTCACGTCCGCCTTGCTGCCACCTGGGCCCGAACTTTATATCCGGGAAGGACCGACAGCTACTTCACTTACTTTTGTCTTGGCTATAGCCCGCTCTGCCTGCCGACATGTCTAACGAGGCTGGCCTTGGTCACGATGACCTGACGCCGGAACAAACCGAGGGTTTCAAGGTCGGCGAGAAGAAGACCATTGACGAGTACCAGAAGCTAGGTGAGTTAGGACAGAGGCATTTCGTACACATGAAAGTCCTAGGATTAGCAGCAACACATTCTTCATCCCGGGCATAGCACATGCAAGCATCCAAACTCACACCGCCACTCATTCCACCCTCCTCACCACCGCCACACAATCGCTCACCAACCCCCTAAAACAGACCAGAACGACGAGTCCCTGCGCAAGTGGAAAGAGTCCCTCGGCCTGGGCAGCGGCAACACGATCTCAGACCCCAATGACCCGCGCAAAGTCATCCTGCTGTCGCTGGGCCTGGAAGTCGAGGGCCGGCCGGACATCGTGATCGACCTGACGCAGGCCGGCGCGCTGGAGACGCTGAACAAGAAGCCCTTCACGATCAAGGAGGGCGCGACGTTCCGCATGAAGGCCCGCTTCCGCGTCCAGCACGACATCCTCAGCGGCATGAAGTACGTGCAGGTCGTGTCGCGTATGGGCGTCAAGCAGAAGATGCAGGAGATGATTGTGAGTTTTGAAGTGGGCTTTTCCTAACTTCGAAGGCTACTGACATATGGAACTAGGGCTCCTACTCTCCCAACACCACTGACAAGCCCGAATACGAGAAAAAGTGTAAGTGCCCCTAATTCCACCACCCCTCTCAGACCAGAACCACTAACCTTTCCCCCCTAGTCGAGCCCGAATCCGCCCCTACCGGCATGATCGGCCGCGGCCACTACGAAGCCGTGTCCAAGTTCACCGACGACGACAACAACTCCTACCTGCAGTTCAAGTGGTCCTTCGACATCAAGAAGGACTGGTAAGCGTCGGTCTAGCACGGTAAAGGCTCACATGCATTCGGAGCTTAGCCTGTGTCGAGTGAGAGGGAAAAGCCGGCGCAGATCTATTTTGGTTTGACATCAGCGTGCATTGCGCGAACCGCGGGACGGAAAGCGAAGCGAAGCGAGGAGAAGCTAGTAGGAGCGAATAGACGAGGTCATGAAATTCGAGCGTGAAATTTGGTCTTGTGACATGAGATGAGATGAGGTGAGGTGAGGTGAGAGTGTGGTTTTGGTTTAAGGCACAATTGCCGGTAAATAAGTCATCATCACTTCCTCTCCGCCGTCGCTAGAACGCTGGATCATGGTGTGAGTTCAGGGCCATTCAGACGCCCGCTGATTATTAGTCGTCCATTTCTTGCCCCTTCCTATGCTTCAGGCCGTGGATATCACTGTGAAATAACTTGTCAGCAAACAGGCCCCCCCACAAAAAGTCAAAGAGTCACCCAAAAAACTTACTCAAACCTCCTAACCAACGTCCCCTCCCCACCCCTCTCCAAGTCAACACTATACACCAGAAACCCGCCCTCGCTCGTCGCGACCATCACGCTCGGCGCCGCGTTGCCCATCGCCACGACGCTCTTCACCGGCTGCCCGCCCGCGCCGCGCGGCACGCGCACCCACGCGAAGTCGCGCTGCGGCTCCCACATCTCCGTCACGGACGAGGGCAGGTAGCCCGCGGCGCGCGAGACGAGCGACGTGCTGACGTTCTGCGACGTGCGGCGCACGAAGGACATGAGGTTGGGCTGCGAGCGGGGTTTGGGTTGCCGGTGCTCGAGGGAAGAGTCGAGGTGCGGCGTGCTTTCGCTTTGATCTTCGGAGGTGGAGGGGCTGACGCTGCGGTCGCGGGGCCAGGGGTTGGGCGAGGGGTCGTTGGGAGATGTGGGTGGGGAGAGGGAGGAGGAGCCGTTGTTGTTTGGGTTGTGTTGGGGCGCGGAGAGCTTGAAGACGTGGACGGTTTCGGTGGCGGAGGAGACGCAGAGGAGGGTGGACGCGGCGTTGAAGCTCATGCTGTAGATGCGCGCGGGCATGCTGCCGCGGCGGAACTGGAAGAGCTTCTTGCCGTCTGGTATGGAGAAGATGCGGATCACAGTGCCCTTTTCCGACGAGGTCGCCATGAGCGTGCCGTCGTTGTTGATTGCTATGCAGGACACGGGGGCCTGGTGGGCGGGTATCACGGTGACTTCCTCCATTTTGTTCAAGTCGTACAAAAGTACGTCGCCGCTGATTGTTTCCTTGACAATCGATTTCGGGACGTGCGATGGCTGTGACTGAGGGTTTGGAGGCGTCTTTTGGTGGTGAGGGAGGGCGAGGTAGTTGTTTTCCGAGTTCGGACTGATCGCGCAGATGCCGGCGGGGTTGATGGGCGTCAGCTGGGAGTGCAGCATTTTCATATTGCTGATGTCGTATATGAAGACCGTCTCTTCCAGGATCACCACGAGGCGCTTGCGGTTCATCTTGACGGCGACGACCATGCCGTGGAACGTGAGCTCACATATTGTCGAGTGTCTCTGCAAACCCATGAGTATCCGTCTATACAGTGCAACCTGCATCTTTCAAGGTCGTACCTTCGTATTGACTATTCGGAGCAAGCGAGGTGTGAGGATCAAGGCGACGAGAGAGGTGGAGAACAACTGCTCGACTAGCGAGATGTCTTCTTCGTACGTTTGATTCGAGAGCTCGAATGGATCGGTGTTGTATATGCGCAGGCCACGTGTGGTCGCTGGGTCACGTTAGCGAGTTACAGGTATACAGGGTTGTACCATCACCTACCGACGGCAAGCAAGCTGTGGTCCTGGTTGAAGGCGACATAGTTGAGGCCAGCCATGTCGACGCTGACCAGCTGGCTTCAGTCGCGTCGACGTGTTGTGTTGTATGATGTTGGCAGGTGAGGAGGTAGCATCACAGTGCTTTGGTGACAGCAGCTCGAGTTTGTAGCGGTTTGTCTCAAAGCATCGGTGTCCAAGCGCGCGGTGGTTGGAGATATGCGCTCGGCTGACAACTGAGATCATCCCGATCCCGAGTCCCCGCAAAAGCACAGATCACGAGCTTAAATTTCTGGACGAATATCACATGCCACAGGGTCGAGTCAGTGAGGTAACTCAACTTTGAAAGTCGATTTGCTCCAGCGAGCACGAAAATGTTCGAAAGTGATTCGATTCATGCGTTCCAGCGCACAAAGCCGCGGCGGTCGAAGCAACCCAAAATGGTCGACCCGGCCAAGCAGAAACGGGATGAGTTTATCATGGATACCAATAATAGCTCCATTGTCTCGAAGCGGTCCGTAGAGAAGCTTTACTACGCAAACGAGCCTCAATACTTCCAAGAGTTCACGGGCAAGTTTAAGCGTCGCTCGCCCTTGATCAACCGAGGGTACTGGCTTCGAATGCGAGCCATCGAACACACTGTCCAAAAGTTTCTCGAAGAGCCAAGTGGCAAGAAGAAATTGGTCGTCAATTTAGGATGCGGATAGTATGTATGTGACCAGGCGATGCGTTTTAATGGCGTCGTTGCAAAAAACAGGGCACTGACTCCCAGACAGCGACCCATTGCCATGGCTTTTCCTTGGGAAGATCCCTGAGATCTGCAATGACGCCGTCTTCGTCGATGTCGATTACCCTCAGTTGATGCTTAAAAAGCATGCCATGATCGACAGGTCCGATGCCCTCAAAGCTGTTTTACCCGGGCTTGAGAAGACAGACAAAGCCTCAGGCCTCCTCTGTCACAGCGCCCATTACACCGCCATCGGCTGCGATCTGCGTAACCTAGACTTCCTCAAGCTCGTCTTGCAGGAACACCTCGATGCTGAAGCCTGCTCGGTCGCTATACTCTTTGTCGCTGAGGTTTCGACAGCTTATATGCCCACCGATGGCTCGCAAGCTGTACTAGAATGGGCAGCCGGCTACGACGACGCGCGCTTCTGTCTGCTCGAACAGCATATTCCGGATGGCCGCGACCATCCTTTCGCGCAGACAATGTTGAAGCACTTCGACAAGCTACGCACGCCTTTACACGCTATCGGCACCATCGACCAGATGAAGGACCGCTTCTCCAACGCCGGCTGGCCTGCGGACGGCCTGAACATCAAGCCCCTATGGGACCTCTGGTCAGACCCATTCTTCCTGAGCCCCGAACAGCGGCGAGCCCTAGACGAAATCGAGCCCTTCGACGAGTGGGAAGAATTCGCTCTATTCGGCTCGCACTACTTCCTCATGGTAGCCACCAAGCCCGCACCTCCATCTCCGGCGTCGCCTTCTCCTCCCACACAACTCACCCTCCCAACTCCAACGCCCCTAACCGCCATCCCTCTCCCGAAACCCCACTCCCACCGGCGCTTCGCCTCCCTCCTCCCACCCGCAATCCCACCCCCCGCTTTCCCAAGCCTCGCCGAAATCCTCCCTCCCACCTCCGCCCCTCAAACTTCCATCGCCCTGCACGCCGGCCTCGGAACGAACGAGCGCATCACCACCACAGCGACTTACACCAACTCTCCGGCCACCAACACCATACCCGGACCTCCCCTCTCCGCAGGCCTAATGTGCCACACCATAACCCCCCTCCCGCGCTCCGCAGACTGCCTGCTCGTCGGCGGCCGCGCGTCGCCCGCCCAGGCTTCCGCGGCTTGCTGGCTGCGCCGCAACGGTGTTTGGGAAAAAGCGGCGGATTTGCCGGAGGGGCGGTATAGGCATAATGCTGTTCCTGTCGTTGGAGCTGAGGGAGATGCTCGGGTTTTGGTCTATGGCGGCAAGGATAGCCGGGGGGATGTGCTGGACGAGGGTTTGCTTTGGACGGCTGGGGAGGGATGGAAGAGAGTTGAGGAAGGCGGGGATGGGAGACCCAGGGCGCGGTTTGGAGCGGTGCTTACCGTTGATGGCGAGGAGGGGTGTAAGGGGCTGTTGATTGGTGGGATGGGGAGTGATGGGTGTGTTTTGGGGGATGAGTGGGAGTGGAAGTTGGAGGGGGGAAAGTTGGTTTGGACGAGCAGGGAGGCGAGGGCGGATGGGACGAGGTATAGGTTTGGAGCGCAGGTGACGAAGATTGGAGAGGAGGCGGTGCTTGTTGGTGGCATTGTGGGAAAGGGTATGCTGGGAAGGGAGGATGAGGTTGTTGGGTTGGAGAGTGGGCGGAGGTATCCGTTGGTTGGTGAGAGGCCCATGCTGGTGGGGCATAGCATGCATGGACAGCTGGTGCTGGGTGGAGGAGCGACGTGCTTCTCGTTTGGAACTTATTGGAGCGCGAGCAGTGTTTTGCGACTGCAGTCCGAGGGAAATGAAGAGACGCATTGGCGGCTCCAGGAAGAGCCAGAAAGCCCAAAAATCGCCAAACAACCCACCGAGATCCCGATCGAACGCCTCACCCTTACCGACGAAAAAACCTTCGACCACATCCGCACAACCAACAAACCCGCCGTCCTGACCAACCTCGACCTCGGCCCCTGCGTCACCAAATGGACCCCCGAATACCTCAAGCAAACCCTCGGCCCGGACCTCCCAGTCATCGTCCACGCCTCCCCCACCCCCAAAATGTCCTTCACCAGCAAAAACTTCACCTACGAAACCCAGCCCCTCTCCACCTTCCTCGACGCCATCGCCACCGGCGCCCACCTCTACCTGCGCTCCCTCTCCGCCACCTCCCCCTCCAAAACCCCCACCAACCTCGCAACCGACTTCCCCGCCCTCGCCCCGGACTTCTCCCTCCCGCCCTCCCTCTCCTCCGCCTCCACCAACGCCCACAGCGCCCCGCTCCGCATCGCCGGCCCCGTCGCCATGTGGCTGCACTACGACGTCATGGCCAACGTCCTCTGCCAGATCCGCGGCCGCAAGCGCCTCCTCCTCTTCCCGCCCGCCGACGTGACAAAGCTGCACTTCGCGCCCGGCGCCTCCTCGTCCGCCCTCGACGTCTTCGCCGCCAGCACCGCCTGCGACCCGGCCCTCGCCTCTTGCAGCCCGCACGTCGCGGACCTGAGCCCGGGAGACGTGCTCTACATCCCGCCCCTGTGGCTGCACGCGGCGGTGCCGCTGGGCGGCGGCGCGGCGGAGCCGAGCGTGGGCGTGAATGTGTTTTTTCGGAGCTTGGAAGGCGGCTACGCGGCGGGGAGGGATGTCTATGGGAATAGGGATTTGGCGGCGTATGAGAAGGGGCGGAAGGATGTGGGGATGATCGCGAGGGCGTTTAGGGGGTTGCCGGTGGAGGTGCGGAGGTTTTACTTGGAGAGGTTGGCGGGGGAGTTGGGGGATTTGGCGAGGGGGGAGTAGGGGTGGTGATGGAGGAGGGAGCTGGCTGAGGGGGGTGGGTGCGGAAGAGAGGGTGTGGTGGGAAATGAGAGGGGTGTTGGAGCTGGTGGATGGGATGGTGTGCTGGAGATTGGGGGATTGAGAGGGACGGTGGGGGTTTTGTTTGAGCGAGGTGAAGTTGACACGGGAGTCGGAGGGGCGTTTCTTCCAGTGGAGAGTCAGTTGTGGAGGGAGAGATGTGAAATGGACGACAAGAAGAGTGTTACAAGAGTCGAGAAAATCATCACGAGATTCTAGACGTCTTCTACCGACGTGGCCTATTTTCGGTCAATTGTGAGCTCATGAGAGGCGAGGAAGACTTTTCGCCTTCGTGAAAAAAAAAGAAAAGCCAACTGCACAATCGCCTCAAGTAATAGCAATAATGAACTGCTACTCATCCTTGAGCTCCCACCTCGTCAAGCTATCCCCATTGCTCGACCCCAGCAAATCTGCAAGACAGCGGAGTCTTCCCCCGGTCGGAGGTCGATTGCTGCAAGCTTGACGCACGCTGGCCGGAGCAGAGTACCTGGTACCTCCGCGATCGAGGCCATCACGTACAGCTGGTGTGTCAGCAGAGGTCGGGATTCTGGGGAAGACGTTTGCACGACGGCACGCTAGTGCCTCGATCTGCGGCGCCCCAGGCCAAGGTGAAGCGGGAGGGTAGTTTATCGAGAGGCGATCGCGGCGTTGCGTGCAGGCGCTTGCCGTTTTGTCACGATGGGACTTTTGTTTTGCTGAGTGAGAAAGGGTTTTGTAATAGCCGTGTACATCGTAGTCACCTTCCAGAACGGTCGCCTCGTTCCATGGCGTGAGGGAAGGCGGTACGAGATACCTGCACAGCAGTCCGACGATGGCCGTGCGCAGCTGTGAGGCTCTGCGCCTATTCTAGCGTGCGGAGAGAGGCGGTCCCGCAGGCAGGGCGTTGAGGCCGGGCTGCACGGTGAATTTTAGCTGCGTTTGGCCATGCGACGACAGGCTTGTTGGCCAAGCACGGCGGCACAGATGTCATGGCGCGTTAGCACTCCGGCGTCCCTCACACCATCATGGCGGACGGCGGCGATTGACGATTGCTGCGCCGGGCGAGTTATCATCAAGCAGTGTGATAGGGATCGGTGATGAGGCTGTGGTCAGCGTGCTAGCGCGGACGACCTTGACAGACGGCTCATGGGTAGCTGTGCGATGTACACGGGAGCTGTCGAGGTGCCGGCCGCGGCGGGGCAGCTGGCTGCTCCTTGTCGTCAGTAGATGGTGCTGTTTCGCGGCGGACGAGGCGACGCCGGCCGAGACGGCGGTGCATGTAGGTCTGGTCGCATTCGGCGGCTACCGGCGAGTTGGGGCGCGTTCGGCTGGCAGAGCCGGGGCTCAGTCTGGCTGGATGTGACGGGGTGCAGCAGGCTGTGACTGTCTGTGTCGTGTGTGGGACGGGCGTGCGACGCTGCGGCTCCGGCCCATGGCGAGCGCGAGCTGGGGCCGCGGCCGGCCAATCCGCGCGCGCGCTACTGCACCTTATCTCGGCGAGCCGCTAGGGTGCGGGGGAGCAGGGCGGGCGTCGATGCACGTTGAAGCGATGGAGGCGCCCGCGGCCTGGGGAGCCTGAGGGCCTGGGTGTGTGGTCAGTCTGCCTCAAGCTGCCCACGCCGTTTGGCCCCCGCCGCCGCCCTGCGTGCCCTGTTGCCGCATCCTCCCACCCCCAAGACGCACGCCTATCAACCCGCCTG
Organism: Cladosporium halotolerans; assembly: GCF_011745625.1. NCBI lineage: Eukaryota > Fungi > Ascomycota > Dothideomycetes > Cladosporiales > Cladosporiaceae > Cladosporium > Cladosporium halotolerans. The sequence continues at coordinate 238,165 of NW_027191459.1, forward strand.
AGGCCTGCGGTGCCGCCGTCCATGCTTTCGTGCCCTCTTCCAACTCGACAACCCGTGCAGTCCCAGACCACCTTCCACTCCCATACCACTCCCTCCCCATTCAACCTTGCTCCGCTGTCTCGCTTGATACCCCAACTCTCACGTCCCTTCCCTCTTCGGCCGCCTGCGCCGCGTCATGTAAACACATCCAACCGGCTGCATTCCAACTGTCTCACATCCCGCCGCCCGTCTTTTCGGCTTCACGCCTGATAACCACCACCACCACCCATCGCCCAGCGCCCAAATACTACTCCACCTCTGCCATCCGTCCCTCCGCGCGATCACGCGACCCATTGGCCTCACGACTCGCGGCTCAACCCTCAGCGTGTCGCGCCTTGCATGTAATGGCCACCATCCTCGCTCGCCCAGCTCCGCTGCCCGGCCGCAGCACCCCTCCACCCGCCCACCTCAGCATCAACACCTCTCAACGAGGCACGCCCGCCGCCGTGCCCAACAAACACATCCCGCACTGCTCGCCTGGTCCGCGACCGAGCCCGCGCCAGCTCGATACCCCGCCATCCTCGCCGCCCTCCGCGACTCAGGTCGTCGAGACAACATCCCTCCTCCACCCGCCCACATCCTTCCCCAAGCACAGCAGCGAGCCGGGCCTCTACAATATCTCCGCCGCCCTGCTAGTCCAGGCGCTCGACCACCTCGCCACACAACCGCTCCCCTCCACGAAGCAAGTGTTCCCGTGGCTGCACGGCTTGCACGCCGATAACCAGTTACAACTCGCCTTCTTCACGGCCCGCAAGAAGTCTCTCCGCCGCACGCCGAAATGCGTCCGCGGCATCACCATCGTCAAGGCCGGCGGCGACCTCTCTCACAGCAAGCTGAAGGGCGCCGTCGCCCCAGACGAGATCCTGAAATGTGATTCTGGCGATTGGCGTGCCGATAGTGACGAGGGTGATTTCCTGGACATCGACCCGAAAGAAGGTTTCAGCGTGCGGAACTTCCAGATCCAAGCTTGTAAGATGGCGACGGTGAGCGATGTCGTGGTCTACGGAGACGACAAGACGCCCCGGTCCGAGGTGGAGAAGGTGGCGAAGAGGATCTCGAGAGCGCAGGCGCTCTGGCAGAGGAAGATCGAGGGCACTTCGCCGGTGGAGGGGGAGAAGTCGTTTAATACTTTTGTGGTGGCTGGTGAGTGGCGAAATATCCAGTGATGCGATCCGAGAAATTGCTGACCTCGAATAGACCCGTACACGAACATCGAAACCGACCACCCGGATATCATCGCGCTCGACTCCGAGGGCTGCATGACTGGCAAGGTCATGGATTTCTTTCACTGGGAGCGCTTCGAGATGTGCTCCATGACGAAGCCCTCTCAGATTTCCCACAACGTCTGGATGGGCCCGACGCCAGACCCCGGACTGCAAGCGATCGCTGATTTCCGAGGCGACAACGAGCCCGAGTTTGATATAATGATCGAAGCGAGCGATCTCGCGCAAATTCCTGACGCCAAAGCGTTCAAGCTTCTCGACGACCTTCTCGACGGGAAGATCCAATCAGAGCTGACAGATGTGGCGATCCCGCAATTGGAGTTCCCAGGCTCAGGCGCGATCATGCCGCCGACATGGTCGCACTCGGAGGTCGACGGCCTCGTCGACATCTGCTCCTGGATGTACCGACAAGCCCACAGCAAATTCGACGACAAAGCCCGAAGGGACAGCAAACTGTCCCTCGGCGCGGAAATCGACGACGACGGAGACACAGCCATGGGCCAAGAAGGCGCCGGCAGGAAGATCCTCATCCACTGCACAGACGGCTACACCGAGTCGTCGCTCCTCGCGCTCGCGTACTACATGTACGCCGAGTACGCGCCGGTGCACGAGGCGTGGCTGAAGCTGCACAAGGAGAAGAAGCGCAACTTTTTCGCGTACGGCTCGGACGTCGCCCTGCTCCGCGCGATCCAGCCTAGGCTGCTGCAGTCGTCGCCGAAGCACAACGGCGACATCCAGGCGTTGTGCCCGCCCGTCCCGAACTGGTTGGAGAAGATGGACGGCAGCCTGCCTAGCCGCATTCTGCCCTACATGTACCTGGGCAACCTGGGCCACGCCGATAACCCAGAGCTCCTGCAGGAGCTCGGCATCGGCCAGGTGCTCAGCGTCGGCGAGCCTGTGACGTGGGAGAAAGAGATCATGGCCCGCTGGCCGAAGGAGAACCTGCTCTTCGTCGACAAGGTGCAAGACAACGGTGTCGACCCGCTGACGGAAGAGTTCGGTCGGTGCCTGGAATTTATCGGTGAGTCTAATCCCAAACCCTTCCCCAAACAGCAGCATCCCGCTAACTTCTCCGTTTCCTTAGAACGCGGCCGCCGCAACAACACCGCGACCCTCGTGCACTGCCGCGTCGGCGTCTCGCGCTCCGCGACAATCTGCATCGCCGAGGTCATGAACGAGCTCGGCCTGTCCCTGCCGCGCGCCTACTGCTTCGTGCGCGCCCGCAGGCTGAACGTCATCATCCAGCCGCACTTGAGGTTCTCGTAAGCGCCCGTCCCTCCCCCCTCTCAAGACTGCACATCCGAACAAGGTCGCTGACGCTCTCTTTTCTTGCAGCTACGAACTCCTCAAATGGGAGGAATTCCAGTGCCAGCGCCGCGGCCGCCCGCTGCGCCGCGAGATGGAGTGGGCGCACATCGCGCGCGAGATCGCGGCGATGAACAAGCCTTATTCCAGGCAGGGGTGAGTGGTGAGAGAGGGCGATGCGCATTCGCCGTTTTGTACGAGTTTTGAAAGCTGGAGGCCTTGAAAAGGAGGCTGTTGATGTGAGACGATCTACGACGACTAAGACCCCTTTGCTTTTTTGCGCTTTTTCTTTCTCTTCGATCATGACTTTTTCCTTTTCTTTTGTTTTATTCGGATGCGTTTTTCTCATGGGTTTGGGTTGCGATGCGACGGCAGCTACATCGATTCGATTTGGGACTGTTTTTGTCTGGCACTCACTACTGTCTTTTTTGCTCGGTTGCGAATCGAGATCGAAGAGAAAGAAGGAGGACGATCGGGGCTGGGAGATCAAGGTGTCTGATCTAGGCCTCTGATTGCCCCTCTCTTCGATATTTTTTTTCAGGGCGAGTATGCGCGCGCAGGTCTCGCTTGTATTCAGAACGGATGGGAACTAGATTTTCGACGTCCTTGTTGTTTGTCTGTTCCTTCTCATCCGCGCCTTCCACATTTATCGTCGTCGTTCTCGTCCTCGTCTTGTGCGCAAGCATTCGAGCGCTTTGCCTTAGAACAATCTGGGTCAGGATACGACTTTCTCGTAGATGCACGTGAGTCGCACGTGAGCTGTCTCTTGGTCTCTTGTCGCCCGCCCGCCCGCGAGGAATTTCCCCTTCGAGCTCTCGGAGACCGGTTGCGTCGCTGCTGGACCCTTGCTGCTGGCTCCGTTGCCGGCTGCCGCGGCCCAGCCCTCCCAAAAATTGTCTGGGTTATCTTATCGGGCGCTTGCAGAGGGGTGGGCCAGCGGCGTGTGGAGGCGGCGGCGTCGGAGCGTAAGGTGGTTCTTGGGGTATGTCATAGTTTCGGGGCAGGATGGGGATGGGATGGGATGAGTAGACAGTAATAGTAAGGTACCTTACTTACGTTTTCACCGCCACCTACATACTTGCAGTACAATCATTCTCTAAATCCGAGTTTCTTCACATACATCTATTTTACACCACCGTCTGGACCACGCAGACAAAACCATGTCCCCCCCGCTCCGCATCGCCGTCCTCGAATGCGACACGCCCATCGGCCGCACGAAAGAGAAGTACGGCGGGTACGGCAACCTGTTCAAAGAGCTGCTGCAGAACGGCGCGCAGGCCGTGCGGGAGAAGGATGGGACCGCTGTGCCCGAGCTGGATGTTCGGAAGTACGACGTCGTGAACGACGAGATCTACCCGGAGCTGGAGGGCGTGGATGCCGTGTTGCTTAGTGGGAGTCGTGAGTTTTTGGCCGTGCGTGCGATTTGGGAGGGCGAGCAATGGCGCTGACGGAGGAGCGAACGAACAGGGCACAACTCGTTCGACGACGAGATCTGGATTCTGAAGCTGGTCGAGTTCACGAAGAAGGTGCTGGCGCAGGACCGCGTGCGGCTGATCGGAGTCTGCTTCGGGCACCAGATTATCGGGCGCGCGCTGGAGCAGGAGGTCGGGAGGAGCGATAGGGGCTGGGAAGTGAGCGTGACGCCTATGGAGCTGACGGAGAAGGGGAGGGAGTTGTTTGGCGTGCAGGAGGTGGTGAGTTGGGCCCTGGCCTACCGCTTTTGCGAGTCTGGATGGGAGACGCTGACGCTCGTGTTTTACAGGCGATTCACCAAATGCACCGCGACGTCGTCTACACCTACCCGCCGTCCGTCGAGCCGCTGGGCCACTCGCCGCGCTGCGATGTCCAGGGCATGTACGAGAAGAAGCGCCTGATAACCGTGCAAGGGCACCCTGAGTTCAACGGGGACATCGTGTCGGAGCTGTTGGATTCGAGGCACGAGAAGGGCATTTTCGACGATGGCACGTATAAGGATGGCATGGAGAGGGTGCGGAAGCATCACGATGGCGTGGCGGTTTCGGCTGCGTTCATTCGGTTTATGATGGAGTAGGTAGATGGATCGATTTGGCATATGGCGATATAGACGCATTGAATCTAAGCATGATAGACTTGTTTGATATGCCGTACGAGTTCGTGATCCAGTGATTGGGGGTATCGCGTAGCCGTGCAGAATGCGTAACAGGGGCCAATATCGCCGACCTGCCTATTCCTGCAAGGCGCTGCACGCTATACTGACTGATCTTTAGGCGTGCATAGGGTAGCATCAGACCGGGCTGGGTTTTCCAGAACAAGACCAATCGCCGGGCGAGTTGCTGACCCCGGAGTCAGTGGGGAGACTCGGAGACAGCCACCGGGTGGAAGATCGCCGTTGAGCTTGCGTGGCGACGGGCTTGTTGTGTCGCCAGCCCTGCGGATCAGCAACTTTGTCCGTCTCGACTCTTCGTCCTCTTCTCCCACCCACTTCAACGTGTAAATCACTCGCTTCAAGGCTGGACCATGATGCGCTTGTCACCACAACATCTGGCCCCGATCACCGAATAAAACCCCCCACCCGACCGCTCGCAATGGGCAAGCACAGCTACGGCGTGATCCTCGACGCAGGCTCCTCCGGAACCCGAGTCTACGTCTACCGCTGGAAGAACGCCGCGAGCGCGCGCGCCTCCGCCTCGCCGGACGAACTCGACCGCCTGCCCAAAATCCACACGGACAAGAAATGGCGCAAGAAAGTGCACCCGGGCGTGTCGACCTTCGGCTCCAGGCCCGAGGACGTCGGCCCGGAGCACCTGGCGGAGCTGGTCGAGTTCGCGCTCGACATCGTGCCCGCGGACGAGGTGGCCAACACGCCCATCTTCCTGCTCGCGACGGCGGGCATGCGCCTGCTGCCGGACGAGCAGCGCGCGCTGGTGCTCGACAACGTGTGCGGGTACTTCAGGGAGAACACGGGCTTTCAGCTGCCGGACTGCGACTTGCACGTGCAGGTGATCCCGGGCGAGACGGAGGGGTTGTATGGCTGGATCGCGGCAAACTACCTGCTGGGAGGGTTTGATGCGCCGGAGGATCATGCGCACGGCGGTGGACATCACACGTATGGGTTTTTGGACATGGGCGGGGCGTCGGCGCAGATTGCGTTTGCGCCGAATGCGACGGAGACGGAGAAGCATGCGGAGGATCTGAAGTTGCTGCGGTTAAGGAAGGTCAATGGTGAGAATTTAGAGCACAAGGTGTTCGTGACGACTTGGTTGGGTTTTGGAGCGAATGAGGCGAGGAGACGCTACGTGGAAGAGCTGTTGGAGGCATACCCGGGCAGCAAAGAGTTGCCGGACCCGTGTCTGCCTGTGGGATTGATGGTCACGACTTCTGGGGAGGAACTGGATTCCGACTCGCCTGCTCTTATTGGAAACGACCCGCATCTCGTCGGAACTGGAAAGTTCGCAGAATGCCTCAAACGGACATATCCTTTACTGGAGAAAGACGTTCCTTGCCTGGATGAGCCATGCCTGCTCAACGGCATACATACTCCTGCCATTGACTTCAACGTCAATCACTTCGTTGGAGTTTCCGAGTACTGGCACACAACGCATGAGATATTCGCCATGGCGCACAAGGACAAAGCTTACGACTTCCAAACTTACCAGAAGCAAGTCACGGAGCTCTGTTCCCGGGGGTGGGATGATATCGAGGAGGACATTGAGGACAGGAAGTGGGGCAAGAAGGTGGACGAGAAGACCGTCGAAGAAGTCTGCTTCAAAGCAAGCTGGCTGATCAACATGCTCCACGACGGCATAGGCGTCCCACGAGTCGGCCTAGAAACCGGCAAAGAAATCAGCGACGGAACCAACACAACCCACTCCGTAATCGACAACGCCAAAGACCGCGGCTTCCTCGACCCCTTCCAAGCCATCGACAAAATCGACGGCACCGAAGTCAGCTGGACGCTCGGCAAAATGGTCCTCTACGCCTCCTCCCAAATGCCCGCAGCCGAAGAAGAGGAAGACAAGGCCCTCGCCGTCGGTTTCGGCACCAACACCCCCGGCCTCCCCGACTTCCAATACCCCTCCATCCGCCTGCCATCCCCCACCACCAACGACACAACCGCCACAACCCAAGACTGGCACTCCCGCCTGCTCTCCTCCTCCTACTCCCGCCGCGGCCCCGGCATCCTCATCTTCCTCCTCATCCTCGCCCTCGCCGCCTACCTCCTCTGCGGCCGCGACCGCCGCGCAACCCTGCTTTCCAAACTCCGCCGCTCCTCCAGCGGCCCCACAAAACGCCCTGGCGGCAAACCCTCCACCTCCCTCGCCTCAAAACTCTTCGGCTCCTCCTCCTCCTCCTCAGGCCCAGCCTATGAGCGCGTCCTCGAAGCCGGCGGCAGCCGCGCCTCGGACTCGGACTCCGACTTCGAGCTCGCGTCCCTGACCTCGCTCGACGACCCGCAGCGCACGGGCCGCACGTCCGGCTGGGCGACGCCCGCGAACCGCGCGCTGTCGCCGGATTTCGCGCGCGGCAGCCCCAAGCACAAGGGCGGGGGCTACTTTGACGTTCCCGCTGGGGCCAGCGGGGCTGCGGGAGAGCAGGGGCTGGGCATCACGGCGTTTGAGAGGGGGGGTTTGGTGGGGAGGACGGAGAGTAGGGAGAAGTTGTCTGCTGCTGGTTTGGGTGCTGGGGGTGGGGGGAGGAGGAGTCGGACGCCGGGGAGCGGGAGGGCGGGGAAGGAGAGTGTGGAGTGATGTTTTTTTTTTTGAGTGGGGATGGGATGGGTGAGTTTGCTTTGCTTTGGTTTGAGCGATGGCGTTGGTGGGGTTTTGGGTTTGGCATTTGCATTCTGGTTTATTCTTGCTTTGCTCCGGGTGCATCGTTGAGAAAGGAATACAGTGTTCGACAGGGTAGCTAGCATTACTACTACAGTATACACGCACGGCGGTGTGCTGAGACCTCGCATCACAGAACCGGCAATGTGTCACGTGCCCAAGAAAGTGAATCTCCAAGTTCGATCGTCTGATGTGTTGCTCTATTGCCAGCTGTATGTTTATGGTATAACTCTATCGTACGCAAGGCCCCCCTTCCTTCTCTAGCAGCAAACTTCTACACGCAATAAACAAGACAGAAGGAGAAGCATGTGTAAAACACCTCGGGGGTATATCATCAATGCCGAACGTAATGTGTACCAAGGGAAAAAGATGGGATCGGTGGATCCCTCGTCTGAAGGTCTAGGATTTCGAGGCGTGGTCGCAGACCGCTCGCCTCGACTCCGGTGGCTCTCTCCAAAGAAAGCCGGATCAAGATCTCTGAGAAGACTAAAAGAGTCCATTCTCTCAGAGCGCAAACAGCGCAAGGCCGAGAACAGCACCGAGCGCGGCGCCGTTGGCGACGACAGCTTTGCCCGCTGCGCTGGAGCTGTCAGTCGAGCTGGCGCCCTCGCTGCTGCCAGTGGGCGACGATCCGCCAGAACCAGTCTGCGACGCGTCGTTGTCCGAGCCGTTGCCGCTGGGAGCAGCAGACGGCTCACCGGTAGTGAGGCCGCCGTTCTTCCCGGGCTTGTTGCTGCCGTCGGCGGGCGAGATGGCGAGGCCGGAGATCTCGCCGCCGGAGGTGGCGTAGACGGGCAGGTCGACCTTGGTCTTAGTGACGGGGACGACGGAGCCGGCGTTCGCGGAGGGGAGGCCGTTGGAGATGAGGTCGGCGACGCCGTCGGGCACGGACGGCAGGTCGAAGTCCTTGCTGACGCCGTTGTCGCCGATCAGGCCGGCGCTGCACTTGGGCGGCTTGAGGCTGGTGGCCGTGTTGTTGTGGTTCTCGATCAGGGTGATGTTGAGCCCGCTGTACTGCTGCATGAGGGCGTCGTAGTCGCCGCGCAGGTGCACGGTGCCGTTGTGGTAGGCGTCGACGATGCCGTAGTTGTTGTCCTCCTGGGTCCACTCGAAGATCAGGCCGCCCGACATGACGGTCATCTTCTCGCCGTAGAGGACCGGGACTTCGTCAAAGGTACGGGGTTGGACCTCGTTGCAGCCGTACTCGGAGAAGAAGACGGGGATGGTGCTGTTGCTGAAGGTCTCGACGAGCTTGTCGTAGCCAGAGCTGGTGAAGGTGGCTTCGCTGCCGCACCAGGAGTAGGAGTTCAGGCCGAAGAAGTCGGAGCGGGAGAGGTCATCGCTGCCGTCGTCGGAGTTGTCGCACTGCAGGTATGCCCAGGTGTCTTCGAGGACGGAGCGGACTAGATGTTGTTAGAGAGTGAATTCATCTGAACTGGCATGGGGAAAGGCTTACCGTCAGCAGCAGAGTAACCAACAGGAATGGTGCGATTGGCGTGGTTCTTGATGTAAGACTTCATCTCACGCTGCAGCGCACGGACGTAAGGCGGGTTGGCCATGCTGGACTCGACATCGTTCATGATCTCGTTACCGGAGAAGAAGGCGAGCGTGTTGGGGTAGTTCTTGAACGCCTCGATCATAGTGAAGACATGCGTAAGGTAGGCCTTGGTGTAAGTGGAGGCAGGGTCGGAGCGGTCGAGGTGCTGGTTTGCCGCCGGGGAGTTGACGTCGAGGATGATGTAGATGCCGACGGAGTTGAAGATGGACATGCACTCGTCATGGTTGAGGCTCGGGTTGAGGTTGTAAGAGCGGATGGTGTTCACGCCCAGGTTTTGCATGAGGGCAGCGTCGCGAAGGCATTCTGTGGCGTTGCTGAGCGGGTCGGCCTTGTCGAGGTCTGCGCCCTGGCCGAAAGGCTGGTAGTCGACGCCCAGGACCATGAAGCGCTTGTCGGTGACGGAGTCGACGAAGTCCTGGCCCTTTGCGACGATCGGGTTGGAAGCCGCGACCGATGTCGCGAGCGCGCCGAGGGCGACGAGGGCGTTGGTGAACTGGATTGGTGTTAGGAAAGAGGCTCTTGCGAAAACAGGTGTACGCGCAACTCACGGTCTTCATATTGACCGGTTCAATTGTGTTGTATGCGTGTGAATGGCGGAAATGCTACACCGATAGCGCGTGGCCGAAAGTTTCTCGTAGCAAACAGACAGACAGAAGAACCCGTTGAGCGAGCGAACGAATGACTTCCACAGCACAGCTGCGGGTGAAGGGCAAAGGACAACGGGGATGTCACGCGCGAGTGAATGTCAGGAAAGGAAGAGAGTGGTGTCGTAAGGGTGAGTAGTGGCAGCACGGCAGCAGCAGAGACGCCGAGCCGGTGGCCAGCAGTAGTCTGCGAGTAGTGGCAACAGCTCGTTCGCCTTCACCACTCGTCCGTCCACCGTGGCAGTGGCCCCGCTGCGGTGGGAGACTAGCAGGCAGTCGGTCCACGGACGCTCGCAGGCGCCGCGGGCGCGGTCGAGTCTGTCCGCGCGATAGAGACGAGCGGGTGCTGGCACGGGCGAGCGCCAACGCCGCCAACCCCACGAGCTTGTCGAGGTTTGACTGGAAATTAAGCTCCGGTTTCAGCGACTTCCGGGGGAGATTGCGCTCTGATGTAATCGTGTGGCAGCGACGTCCGCCCTAGGGCACTTGGGGCCCGCCGGCTGCAACTCCGGCGACTCATGGTGCAGGACAATCGATATACCGATGTGCCGGATGGTGCGACATCGTCAACGGCAGCCTGCTACAGGAGAGCGAAACCGCCTGGTTGCCAGCGACCGCGAAAGGCACGCACGGCACGATGAGGTGAAGTGGACGGGATGCAAGATTTCGCGCATATCTCCCGCGATACGAGCACGGATCTCCCGTCATCTCCTAGCATATTTGCCAAGGTCGCCTGAAGCAAGCTACCGCGTGGGAGACCGAGAGCCGAAACTAAATTTGCGATGGGGACAGCCACTCAGGATTGATGAAGTCAGTATCCCTGTCGGGTACCCCAGTCGTTTCTCATGCATGCCGTCAGGGTGCGTCGAACTGTGTAACAACCGGTGGATTTCATGGAGTATAGGATCTTTGAGCTTTTATCTTCTCAAGAACCTGAATTTGACACGAGTATCCTGTTGTTAGTACAGGAGTGAATGGGATATGTATTTTTCGGAACTTGGGCACGATCTAGATAAGCTATTCTCTACATGCGCTTTTGTATTGTACAATGTATGAGTAGACAGGCACAAACCACATCACCTACCAATGCCTCTCCAAGCACCCGATGCCCTCCCTCACTTCCTCCTCAAAACCCCCGGCCTCCCCCCAATATAGACCCAGCACAACCCCGCCGTGACCGCACAAATCCCCGCCAACACAGCGTTCATCTTCCCATACCCGACCGCCTCCTTCATCTCCCCCGCCAACTCCGGCCCCAGCGTCAGCCCGGCGGAGAAAACCATACTGTTCAGCCCATACAGCTGCGCGTAGGGCCCCTCGTCGCCGAAGAACTCCGGGTTCGCCTCGTAGTACTTCTGCACCACCGCGCCCGCCTCGACGATGCTCGGCGCGCCGATGCCCGCGAGCCCGATCCCGCTGAGCGCGAGCAGGACGCCGTAGATGACGGCCTGCGGCGTGCCGCCGGCGTGCGGGATGCGGAGCAGGATGAGGGCCGGGACGAGGTAGGCATAGGTGCTGACGGCGACGGCTTTGGTGCCGAGGCGGTCGACGGCCCAGCCGAAGACGGGGCCGAGGAGGAAGTCGAAGGCGCCGAGGGGGAGGAAGAGGACGCCGGACTGGAGGGAGGTGAAGGCGAAGTACTCGCTTGCGACGGTCGGGATGGTCGCGTCGAAGGAGCCGAGGAGGGTCGCTTGGACGAAGGCGACGAGGAGGGCGGTGAGGAGGCGGGCGTCGGCCAGGCAGGGGAGGATGGGGATTAGGTGGGCGATTTTGGGCTGTTCGGGGGAGAGTTTGAAGGCGGCGGCGTCGTCTTCTTGTTTGGGGCCGAGGAGGGGTTGGTTCTCGTCGGCGGGTTGTTCGGGGTCTTCTTGGTTTTGGGCGTCGTGCGGTGTGGTATTCCGGTCGGAGACGGAGTTTGGGTCTTGCGCTTCGTAGCGCTTGGCGACTTTCTTCTCGATGACCAGAGCTCGCATCACGAAGTCGACAACGAGGATCGCGAAGCCGATGCCGAACACGCCAGGGTATCCAGTTTTCTCGTAAAGTACGCCGCCAATCAGCGGAGCGAACAAAGTACCTACGGAAGTGAAGGAGAAGATCTGTACAACGTTAGCGCGGATATGATTATTCACATGAATTGACTGGAACTTACAGATCCGATCGTCTTGCCCAGGTTGTCCGGACCCACCGTCTCCAAACACAATGCCAGCCCGATAGTCCAAACGAAAGCAGCACTGATTCCCTGAAGAATACGGGCAAATGCGAGGACAGGAAGGGTCGTACCCACGAACAACAAGACCGTTGCAATAAGGAGCGCTCCGAGTCCAACAAGGAATGGAGCCTGACGAGTCGAGATCCTATCAGCCAGAATGCCCGCAATCGGGCTTGTTACGACGGACGCTGCGGCGTACGCAGCCAAGAGGGCAGAGACATTACTTTGAATCTGATCCTCAGGGACACCGACTTTATCCTTGAGCATGAAGGGGAGGATGGGTACGACAAGGCCGTATAGGAACATGTCGGTGAAGAGACCGATGCCGACCGTGGCGACGATGAAGATGGTATTGCTTCGCCATGCCAGGCCGTAAGGTTTCTCCGAATAGTCTTTCGTGAGCTGGAGAGTGTTCAACACTTTGGTTGTAGTTGGTCGCGTCATGATGGGCTACCGCCTGCCTTCTCCCGCGAAAGGCTTTCAACAGTATTGGCCTTGTTGGAAGCCAATCAATTTGAAAGGCCCTCAAATTCGAACTGTCTTTTCGGTGGTACGAGATGAACTTGTATTTGCACTCGGACTCTGCAAGTCCTTGATGATCGACCAGATCTTGAGGATGTCAAATACTGGCCGCCGCCTGCCTTTGATGATTGTGGAGGCGGATATGATCTCAGGCTCGCGGTATCGCTGCCCGGTCCCTGTATGAAGTAAGAAAATGCGAGATTCGCAATGAGTCAACGCCGCCTGGAAAGCCAAAAACGTGTGGTGAGAGGAGCTGAAGTCAGCCCTGTTAAAGTATATGTACATACGAACAAACGCAGTGGACATGGGTGGTGAGGTCATCCTCCAGCCAGGGCCATCCGGTGGAGCGAGACGAAGGAGACATCCGGCCAGAATGTTAGGCAAGCTGCGCTTTCACAAAGTGGGTTTGATCATTTGAGAGTTTGCAATATTAAATCATCACGTACAAATTTTTTATTGGCACTGCAGGTGGTGCAGATACTGTACACTCGATCGCACCACTGACATGGCACGCATGGCCGCGGCGTCTGCGAGATGCACCGTCGACAGCGGACGGAGTCTTTCCGCGGGGCTGCAGCGCGATGCCTTCACATGCTCAAGCTTTCGCGACCCTTCCTCATGCACCACTCAATTTGATCAACACACCAGCTTTAGCTGCTTTTTGACGCACTACATCGCGTCGCATAGTTCTCAAGGCCTCCGCGGTCAATCTCAGGCAGGCGAACAGCAAAAATGGCTGACACCGAACAAGTTCCACCTAACGCAACGTTCGTACATTGCACTCCGTACGGAATTGCGCGAGGTTAGGATCAAAAGCTGACCGTGAACACAGTGTCTACGTATGCCCATTGCATCACACCTTCTAGCCCTTTGTTTCTCCCTAACCCTCCAACAACAGGCCCGCAACCTCGACGAGAAGGTCAAGATCCCCGCCCTGATCGAGGCGCTGCACGAACTCTTCGACGTCTTCGGCACCGTCGTCGACATCGTCGCGAAGAAGAGCCTCAAGCGCAAAGGCCAGGCGTTCATCGTCTACGATAATGTCGAGAGTGCGCAGGATGCGATTGAGGACCTCCAGTCCTTCGACCTGTTCGGCAAGCCGATGAAGTTGGAGTTTGCCAAATCGCGCTCCGACGTCACGGTGCAGAGGGAGGATGGCGAGGCTGGGCTCGAGACCCACAAGAAGCACAGGATCGCAGAAAAGGGCAAGTTCACACTTTTCAGGCATTCGCACGGTGTTGCATCTGACGGTATTGCAGAGCGCAAGCAAGCGCAAGAGGCCGCGGCCGCGGCAGCCACTGCACCGGCCAAACGTGCGCCAGCCGAGAACATCGCAGAGCGCCCTGCGAAGAGCGCCAAGCCGGCGGCTGGTGCTGGTGGTGTTATACCGGACGAGTTCCTCCCGCCGAACAAGACTCTTTTCTTGCGCGACCTGCCCGAGGGCTATGGCCAAGACGCACTCGCTGTCATCTTCAAGCGCTTTCCGGGCTTTAGGGAAATCCGGACGGTGCCTGGCAGAGGCAATATTGCGTTTGCGGAATACGATGATGAGACTGGTGCCATTGCGGCGAAGGAGGCGCTTTCGGGCATCGAGCTGAGTGGACAGCCGATCTCGGTCACGTACCAGAGGCAGTAAGCTCTAGTATCAGATTAGGCAGGAGAGCCTGGGCTAGGTTGGAGCCGAATGATACCCATTTCCTTCCCGTGATTGAGTTGTTCGCAGTACCGCTAATGGGCGTCATCTAAATGCTGATTGATGCAATCCTCCGCCATCTCTTCGCCACATATCGGACAGGACACTGTGATCCTTTCTCGTTTTCGAACTTCAGTCACATCATCGACGCCTTCCCGATCTATTGTTACTCCAAACCCATTGGTCTCCGCTCGATCCAGCGAACGCTCCCGCTTCCTACCACCCACCCACCCATCAATCTTATTCTTCTGCCTCCCCGCCCTCTGCAACCCATTCAACCGCTGAACCTGCTCCCTCGTCATCCCCGGCTCAGCAATCTTCCGAAAACTCCCACCACACTCCTCTCGATGCTTCGCCCACCACGCATCCCCCTTGCCCGGCGCCCTATTCATCGCCCGCTTCACAAGCCCAAAGAACGGCGCACGCGTCCTACACGGCCCCTCGCACTCCCACACATGCGTGCGGTAGCTCTCGACCTCGTCATGGAAAGAATGGTACACGCTCACGCCATACCCGCCGTGCTCGTTCACCGCGTCCGCGAGCATCAGGAACCCCTCGCCGTGCCCCGTGCCGTCGTCCCCGCGCGAGTGCCGCCACGACGTGGTGAGGAAGAGGTACGCGTGGATCGCCTCGTGCAGCAGCGTGTCGAGGAGGTCGGAGCGCGGGCGGAACTTGAGCGGGGGTTCGGAGAGCTTGAGGCGCACGCGCGTGTATTTGTTGTTGTTGGCGGGGTCGCGGACGAGCTCGCAGGTGCCGGCGCAGAGGGTTAGGCGTGGGGACCAGGAGAGCTCGTCCGCGGGGAGCAGGAGGGAGCGGAAGTAGAGGGTGTTGTACAGGGCGAGGAGCGAGTGAATGTCTGGGAAGGGGTCGGGTGAAGCGAGGAGGGTGGTGAGTTGGGTTTGCGCGAGTTGTTGGGTAGGGCTGAGGGGGGTGAGGGTGCTGATTGCAAGGGCGGCGGCGGATTCGTCTGTTGTTGGAGGCATTGGGGCGAAGTGGTTTCTAGTCTGGTGGCTTTGAGGGCCTCATGGTGGAGAGATGATGTTGGCCCCGCGCAACTGGCAAATTGTGATTGACGTTAGAATCGAGTCGCAGTTTCCATTTGGAAATCAATAATGTTGTCTTGCCAGATTGAAAATGATCGTCTTTATCGACGGGAATGTATCGTCAATGCACGTGGCGTGAAGTGCCGCGGCTCTGAGAATGTCGTCACTGCAGTCGAGCTTCCCCAGACTCGCCGAAGGGACCTTTGACTGATGCTTCCACCTCCCACCTACGCCTCTGAGGCTAGACCACACACCACCCAACAAACAAACCGACTACATCCTTTGTATAGCCCAAGATGGTGCTCGAGGAGGCAGCCAGATCAACCGAGTCCTTCGGCACGGACTCGCCTCCCTCCGACGACATCGACCGCTACGCCGACAAAAACCCACCCTACACCTCGACCCGTGAGCCCTCCTTCGCCTCGGTCGCCCGCGACGGCGCGCAGGGCAAAGTCTTCGTGAATCTCGCCAACCTCCCGCGGCCCTTCTCGCTCTTCGGCACGCGCTCCAACCCGCCCGTCCTCATCGAGTCCATCCAAGAATCCTGCCGCTTCCTGCAGCAAGTCCTGCAGCGCCCCGCAACGCAAGAGGAGGCCGACGCCTTCGCCTACCACGTCGCGAAGTCGTACCGTGTCGCCAGCTTCGGCAGCCCCGTCGGCATGTCGCTCGCAAGCGTGCAGTTCTTCCGCACGCGCGACAGCTTCCGCTTTCCGGGCTGGTCGCCGTTCAAGGACCAGAGCAACTGGAGCAAGGACCGGTTGGGTCCGCTGACAGGGCCGGCGGCGAGGATGGGCTGGCACTCGCTGCGGCTCTTTTCGTACATGCTGCTGGGATCGGTCGTGGGCGCGGTGTTTTTCGGCAGCTATGCGGTCAGCTTGAGCTTGGCGGGTAGGGCGATGGATCCAAGGTTGAAAGAGTTTTCGGAGAAGTTGAGGCAGTTGCAAAAGGACGGTGTGAGCACGCAGCAGCTCAGGCGGCAGCAGGACGTGGAGGGCACGACGCAGGCGGAGACGTTTGAGCAGAGGAGGCAGAGGCGGAGCGTGCAGAGCATGCAGAGGGAGAGTGGGCAGAGTCAGGGCTATGGTGGTGCACAGGGCGCTCGCAAGAGCAACGATTATGACGATGCTTCGCCTACCGGTGGTGCGTTCGAGGCGGATTACTCTGATCCGCTGACCGACACCGGCGTGATGAACGACGACCAATCGACTCAGCAGCAATACCGCCAGCAAGCAGATGCTTGGTCGAGTCCCGCAGAGAACAGAGCGAACACAGTCGACTTGAACAAAGCTGCGCCTCAGCGCCCCAGCGCTGATAGACAGGCGGCGAATCAGGGAGAGGGCGTGTCACAGCAGCAAGGCGGCAGCGCCTGGGAGCGCCTGCGGCAACAAGCTGCGAACGGCGGCGCCGGCGCCGGCGCCGGATCAGGTGCGCAGAGGAGATCAAGGGACCAGGAGGACCAGGGAGGCGATGCCTTCAGCTTCTCTTCAAGCGAGGAAGACAAGCAGACGGCCAAGTACGAGGCGCAGAAGGACTTTGATGCCCGCATTGAACAAGAGAGATCAGGCAAGAACTTCGACAGCAAAAGATGGTAAATGTAGCATAGCATGAAATGTACTACTACTCTTGCTTAACATCAACCCATTTTCCAGCTATAACTGAACGCATGTCAACGGTTCATGTATTCATACATCTATCCTATAATGTACTTGTCCGCGCCCTCACCAAACAGCAAATGCGGCTTGCGCTCTGCGATGTCGAGGATCGTCTGCGCAAAGACAGAGTTAGCCCAGGCAAACCAGCTGCGGGTGTAGTCTCTAATCTCTTCAACGTTCACACTCTCATGGACCAGCCCCAGCGGCGATGCTTGCTTGACCGCCGCCAGCAGGGTCTTGATCTCACTGTCGTCGTCGCTGGTCATGGCCTGAACGAGCAAGCTCATCGGCCACGCGTTCATGAATCCGATGTGCGGTCCACCGATGCCGTTGAACTCCGAGCCCGTGAGGTAGTAGGGGTTGCCCTCTTTGGAGAGAATCATCTTGCGCGTGTTCTGGTAAGTCTCCTCATCCTTCTTCAGAAAGCCGAGCAGTGGCAGGGCAAGAAGCGAGGGCAAGTTTGCGTCGTCCATAAGGATGCTCGATCCGTAGCCGTCGACTTCAAAGGCGAAGACGGAGCCGAACTTGCGGTGCTTGACGACACCGTGCTCCCAGACGCCCTTCTCGATACGTTCGCCGCGCGCGCGCAGCTGCTGAGCCAGGTCTGGTTTGCCGGCTTTGTCGAGGATGTCGGCGGTGCGCTTGAGCTCGACGGCTATCATCGCGTTGCCGGGGATGAAGAAGCCGAGTATGGTAGCGTCGTCGCTGGGTCTGAATGCGGAGCGGACGAGGCCAGTTCCATAGTTGAGAGGGTTGCCGTTTCCACCGAGGTTCAAAGTTTCAGTACCGGTGTTGGTGTTACGCTGGAATCGATATTCCTGGCGCTGGAAAGAGCCGGTCTTGGGGTCGAAGGTGGACTGGCTCTGCTGGTCGATAACCTCGATCAGACTGTCGACGGCTTGCAGCCACCTCTTGTTGATGAACTCCGTCGAGCCGCTGTGGCTGTAGAATTGGTTCCCGAGTGACAGGAAGTGTGCAAGCGAGTCGATCTCGTACTTGCATTCGAACACCTGGCTGGGCTCGTACGCCGGATGCACCGTGTCTCCCTGACCATTGTCGCTGGCTTTGATCTTGCTCGCCGGAGGTGGTTGAAAGGCGTTGCAGTATGGCGACTCGATCACGTATTCCGATTGCGTGTTAATGGCGCCCAGAAGCAGTGTCTCGATAGCCTTATCCTTCTTCGCTAATCGCTGGTACTGCGCCAGCTGATTCGTGCTGTCACGCAACCATTCCGCAGAGATGTCACCCGTCACAATGAACGACTGCGCTCCCTCCCAAGCACCATCTTTGCCCCACCAAGACGACCGTCCTTTTGCGGGCTTTTCTGTGCCGTCCACGTGCCATTTGACTGTCGTGTCGAGGGTGTTCGGGAACGCGTTCTCGAATATACGCGCCAGGTCCTTATCCACTATCTTCTCGTTCATATCCTTGATCACTTTTTCTACCAACGGCGACTCGAACGTGCGACATGACTTCGCCGGTCGCTGGAACGGGAGCTCGAGGGGTCCATCGCTGTAGGGATGGCTAAAGCGTCGTCAGCGGCTGTGTCGCGATGGGACAGAGCTACATGATCTTACTGAGGGAAGCGTGCGTAGTGTTCATACGCAGGGCACGCTGCTAGGATCTTCGCGCGTGCCCGAGGATCAAGCAAAGGATCCTGCTTGCCTTCGTGATCGCCGAGGCAGTATGCTTGGTCGAAGCACAGGCTGGCGAGCACGCAGAGCGCTGCCGTTGAGGGTGCGCGCATGATACTGTAGATCTCTCGCAGCGTGGCTTGATTAAAGACGATTTTAAGACTAGAATCGATCGATTGCTGGGCGCTGCATTGGTCGTGGGGTGGATTAGAGATGAGGTCGAGGCATATGAAACCGCTTGGCAGTCGCCATGTTACGTAGATGGTCAGGGTCGGCTTCTGGTGAACAGTGCCCAATAGCGGCCACGGCTAATGGGAAATAGTCGGGACACGGGCGGCACCACTGCAGGTCTAATAGATTTAGGGGCGCTTGAAGGCTATAAACGCGATCGATATTGGTTGAGGCTGAATCTCAAATCGTGAGAAGGATTATCGCTTTGATGCGTCTGAGCTCTATACGTTCGTAACTACAATCGCGCTGCGTGCCACAGCGGTCAAAAACCAACAATACCTCACACATGCACCATGCGAAGTGGTATCTTGCGCAAATCAAACCAATGCCCTAAAAACGCCGCAAATGCTCCATAGCTTGGTCAAAACAGCATCGCTTCAGAGGAAATAGTCCTTGACCGGGTCATTGCCGGCGTGCTGTTGCTGATTTTGCTGTTCCTGCCGATGCGCATCGTTTTCTGGCGCTGCATCGAACACGTTCCATTTCCTCTCGCCGCCAGGTCCGACCTCCAAGACACTCGCGAGGTTGCCACATCTGTAGCAGTAGTTCGGCGCGCTCCAAACCGTCGATAGTCGGTCGTCAAACATAACCATGTAACCTTCGTTGCAAAGTTGGTGTGCTCGTAAAATGTGATTCATGCTGTTCACTTCCAAAAATTTCTTGACGACTTGTGCGCCAAACGTGTAGCCTGCGCCTCGGGGCGAAAGGCTGAACTCGTCTCTCTCTCCATCCGGATCCGACCACACCAGATCCGCCATAGGGCCTTCGTGGGGAATTTCGCGAAATCGGTCGATGATTTTGATCTGGTCGATCGAGTGGATGCTCGGGCTCAAACCGCCGTGTACGCAGAAGATCTTATCGTCGATGACACAGCTCAGCGAGAGGTAATCGAACATGTCGGTGAAGTAATGCCAGACCGCTGCGTTGCCGTATTTCCTAGAGCATTCGGTGTAGAAGCCGTAGGACTGTGTGACGCCTCTGCTTTCGTGATTGCCGCGAATCAGATGCACCCGTTCAGGATACCGTAGCTTTAAGCAAATGAGGAGACTGATGGTCTCTATACTGAAGAGACCGCGATCCACATAGTCACCTGTTGTCTCGTCAGCTCCAAAAGAAAAAAAGACAACCGAAAATCCACCTCCGACATCTTGCAACAGGCCTGCAACATGACTCTCAACTGCTCGCGTGACCTACCCAAGAAGAGGTAATTTGTGTCCGGACAGTAGCCTCCGATCCTGAATATTTCGATCATGTCGAAGAATTGTCCATGGATATCGCCGACCACCGTAACAGGCGCTTGAATGTGCACCACATTGCTCTCCTTCATAAGCAGCTCTTTTGTCTTAGCGCACACCGCTTCGATAACCGAGTCGGCGAGGAGCTCCTTGCGGTAGAGCCTTTCGATGCATTCGTCCAGATCGACGCTGGCTATGCGACATGGTTAGCTAACAAGTCGCACGGCGGCGACGCGAATATCCGCATACCAGGAAGGCCAGGCATTGCTGGGGTTGGCGACTGGGGAAATGGCTCCCCAGGAGAGTGGCAGCTTTTCCAGACACAGGATGGCGCCTCCGGCACCGCGCAATTTGTTCAACCCGGTCTTATCATTCTCAGAAGTGCAAAGTATCCAGTAGGCGACGCGACAATGATTCCAGGGTTCTTCTCGACCTTCCCGACTTATCGCAGAGTCGGCGACGTTAGATGTGAGTGGCTGACTGTGGCTGTGAAAAGTCGTGAGCGCGTCACGACAAGTGGCAGCCAAGCTGCTCCCGACCCGACCCCTCCTTCGCTCTGGCTGGTGGCTCGGCTGTGGTCGTTCCGTCAATACGCTCACCACATGAGGGGCATCCGCTCAAATGTTCCATTGACAAGGGCAACCGATGCCTCAAACTCACCGTTTGTCTTGCCTTGACGACGCCTGCCATACCGTCCCTTGGAGCTCATGAGCCTAGTGCGGCTCAGTGGTACGGTGGCGCCCACCACGGACAGCGCAACACTGCGCCGGTCTTGTGATCATTACGGTGTTGCGGCATGTTCAGTGCGCGTACATCTTCTCGCAAACGACCATTATATCACTGAGCCAAGATTAGGTATGGCCCCCGCGCTGCATACGAGTGGTAAGGCGGTCAGGTATGTACCTTCGTTTTGGTCCTGTTTCTGCACGACTGCATATCCCAACGCTCTTTTTCTACGTCCTGGCCGGTACACTTGCGGCGATAAGTTGCACGCTGTATCCCGTAACATCTTCCTTCACCGTCTTGCACCCCGCTTGGCCATTGCGAGAGATGGACGGCGCGGTGCGTTGCGTATGAGACATTCATCTCGTCGTCCCGTCGCTAGCAGGCGGCCGTTGAAGCCAGCGGCGGTTTGTCTCACTCCCTCGAAAGCCGAAAGTCCTCCCTATCCCTGCACCTGCCCGCATGCTCCAAGAGGTATTGCAAGGGGCATGTTCTCTGGCTGAGAAAAGGCATCCTGTTTCTTCATTCATCTCAGTCTCACCTTTTCCAACGCGTCGACAACGTCTTCGTGCACTTGTTCTTCCACAACGCTCACCACGACTATTGCCTCGAAGTTGCCTTGGCGTTGGCTCGCGCTCGCGACCGACCGTTTGCTGGCTTCGCAGCTCGAACCTCACTTGAGACCAATTCGCGTCTCCCACAAGTTCTAACGCACGGCGCCTGGACGCTAGCCGGTATTACGCAAACCGTGCTCGTCTCTACTTGACTACCCAGACTGACAACCACCTCGCCTTTGTGGTCGGTGGTCGCTCGCGCGAAAGGCTCGTCACCGTGTCAACAGGCCCCTTTCTGGGGATCTCGAGATTCTTTGACGAGCGATCCTGGGCACATATACAGCACGCGACAACCCACGCACAGCCAAGGAGCTTTTTGTTATACGGTGACGGTTCATCAAGTTCAACTGTCTCCTTGCATTTGCTTTTTCGTTTTCTTTCCTTGCATCTTGAGCGTTGAGCATCGAAGAAAACAAATCAAAACAAACCCGGCGGCCGGCGGCCAATATGCAACCAAGTGAACCGCAAATGCAGCAAGCACACCATGGGTAAGTTGCACTTATGCAGAGAATACTTCTGCGCGTCTGTTTGATGGACGGAACATTTCGGCTAAGAAATCAGCAGAAATCATTCGTCAAAGCCCAATGGCGCCACCACGATCAGAAAAGCAGGCGGCATGGTGGTGACGAAGTATGCCCCTCCGCCGGGCTACAACGCGCAATCCGCACCTCGTCCATCAAGCCAGCAGCAAGGGTGGTCATCCGCGCCTCAGCAGTACGCCCACGGTTACCCACAGCCTTCATATGCCGGTTACCCACCTCAGCCATACGCAGCCGCGGGAGCTGCCTCGAGTCACTATGGTCAGAGTTATCAGCAGCAGGCCTCTCCTCCCATAGGATCTTACACGCCTTCCGTAGACGGTGGCAGCTTTCCAACTCCGACTGGTTCTCACCCGGCGACGTTTGAGTACCTTCAGCAATCGCCACCAACGACTATCGCTGCTGTACATGCACGTCACAGCTCTGTATCTGACATCTACGGATCTAGCAACGCTTCCTACTTCCCTCCAGGAGCGCTTCACTCTAGAACCAAGTCCAGCCAAGGATATGCGCCTAGTATCGCTCGCCACAACTCAGCACCTTCTGTCGCATACGATTATGCTGCTGCTTACGCGCGGCAAGAGGCTGGCGAATACATACCAGGCTACGCAAGCGCTCCGCTGGAGGATATTCTTGAGGTGCTCGAAGCTGAATACGACGAGGAGTGCTACTACTTCAATCATCCAGAGGAAATCGATAAGGATCGCAGCATCGGATGGATCGAATCTCACACCGCGCTTCCCACAAGCCGACCATTGCCTGCGACTTTCAACGAAGCTGAATTGGAGGCTTTGGCTCCACGCCCTCAGAAATCGCCGCTTGAGGATTGCATATCCGAGTATTTCAACACGGACGCGAGAGAGGAGCAACTCAACACTGTTCGGTTGTCACCATCCTGGTCAGACGTTAAGGATGACCTCATCTTCAAGGAGTTTCTGCAAATCGGCTATGAGACTATTCGACGTGACCTGATGGAGCAAAAGTACCGCAATCGGGTTGACGCAAACTGGGACCGTTTCGATTCTGGGTCAATTTCTCATTTCGCGCGAGCAAGCATCGAGACTGTGGGCGCTCAAGACATTGAACAACGGCGCAACTCACGCCCTCACACTCGCAACGCATCTAGATCGGCTCGTCGCGAGAGCGTCGACGCGCCGTATCACCGCGAGCAGTCTTTGGCTGATGGCGGAAGAAGGAACAGCCAAGGCCCGACAAACCGCCCATCGAGCGCAGCTTCCAACCACTCGCGAGCGAGCTCTGTTTGCTCACGTTACTCCACTCAACGTCCGAAGGCTCTGGAACCCATTCGCGATCAGACCCAAGATGACATCCTCGCTAAGCTCGGTGTCACTGGCTCGCCCAGGCTTGTTTATGAGACTCCTGGCCCTGCCTTTGGCCCGCCTGCGTCGGTACACTCCAGTCGTCAGAGCTCAGTCACCAGCGAACACCAGTTCGCCCCGACTTCCCGAGCGCCGTCGGAGCCGCAACAATTCTCGCAGCCGGTGGGCTTCAACGATCCTTGGAGCGGCCATGGAAAGCCTCAGTATCGCCAAGACTCTGGCGCTGGTCGTTATGATCTGACCAGCTCCGAATTCACTATCATGGAGGATCCAGATGCGACGCCTCGCCCCAAGAACAACCGCTCTCACGGTTTGAAGCGTCACCACGACGGAGACCACCACCACAACGACAACAGGGAGAAGCGCGTGCGCGACAACGAAGCGACGCCGAAACAGAACCGCAAGCAGAACCGTCCCGCCGATGGCTCTGTCCGACGCTGGTAGGCGTCTCGACTTCTGTAATTCAGAGACGCAGGCACACATCATTCCCTCTCTTGCTGTCAATCTCGAGGACCACGAGAAACATCACGGCCTATTTCTGTTTCTCACAGTTTCTTTTTCTTTTGCGCTGAAGCCATGTCGAATCCGCTTCTACTGAAAACCGGGTGACAGGAGAGTTTGAAGGGGTAATATTGCTTTCACGAATATTTCGTTTCTTCCTCTTGAGGCGCCTAGCACTGCGTGCGCGGCTGCCGAAAAGAGTTCATATTTCCATCTTAAGGCGCCACCAGCCGATTGGCCTTCACGCCCTAATTGGTATCTTTACTCCTTATCGCGATGCACAGGCTCGCGGAGGATTCCCGTAATTTTCTCTCACCGAGACGAACAAAGCTCTCAACATTTCGTCTTCCTTTTCGTATTCTTCAATTTTCATTTAAGTCTCGGTGCAACAGGCGTATTTCCTTTGAGGGTGTCTAGTGGGACATAACAGCCGGATCCGAAACGGCAGGGAGGTCCACATGCTATCCATGACAGCTTCTGGACGTTCATAGCTCATCATGCTGTATATTGAGACGAACGACACGAATGTCATGACCGCTGTGCATACTAAATGGGTATCTCGCACAGGTCTGCACACCCGCTATCTCCCCAAAGCCTATCTAACCAATCCGGCTTCCTCATCTCCCTCGCTTTCGCTCTCCTGTTCTTCGCTTTCTTCCTCTTCGTCGGTCTCGTACTCCGATTCCTCCTCGTCCTCTTCTTCCTCTTCCTCATCTGTCTCCTCGTCCCCGCTCTCGCTCTCCGTCTCTTCTTCTTCTTCCTCATCGTCCAGCCAATCATCCAGAGTCTTCGCTTTCCTCCCGTTAGACTTATAACCCGGGTCAGCCTCTAGCGCCGCATCGAGCATCTGGCCCGCAGATACAGCTTTCTGCGGCTCGTACGACTCCGTCTTCCCGCTTCCGCCTGCGTCCCGCAGCGCCGCATTTGGTTCCTCGCCCGTAGCGACCCAGTCAGGGAGCGGCTCGTAGCCGCGCAATCCGTTGACACCCGCCGCGCTGCCGATGACCAGGCTGGCACTGCCGAGCGCGTAGCCTTTGTGGCTTTCGCTGGGCGAGGGCGCTTGGGGGACAGGTTTGGGGGCGAGGAGGAGGAGGCTGGCGAGTTCGGTGCTGGAGGGCAGGGCGAGGAGGGCGCGGTAGACGCGCGCGCGGTCGCGCAGGTCGTAGGATGAGGTGTAGCGGGCTAGGAGCATGGTGTGCTGGTAGAGGAGCGCGATTGTGTCTTCTTCTTCCGGAGCCTCTGGGGTTTCCTGTTGGTGTTCTTCTCCGAATCCGCCTTCTTCTGGTGGAGGCGAGAGGACCTGGCTCTCTGGCTGCTTTTCTTGGCTTGGTGAGTTGAGAGCTTCCAGCGCGGTCTTCTTCACGTTCTTCGCGTTTAGGTCGTGTAGGTAGACTTTTGCTGCAAGGAGGACGATCTGCGCTCGCACTTCGTCTGTTTCATCTGCATAACCTCTGACCAAGATCCTCAACACATCGGCTGCGATGTTGTTCTGAGGATCAGCGCCTGAGAATTCTCCCACCAGCCAGATGATACTCGCGCGAGCCATTGGTGAATTCAGCGAGTCAAGGTTCTTTGCGAGCCTGACGACGGTCTTGCGATGCTCGTCTGGCGAACGTTGAATCATGTGTCGCACGACCTCCATAGCTTCGCCAACCAACACAGAGTCAGAGCTATGAATTTGCTTAAGAAGCAGCGACAAGCAGCGGCGCGAGGTCTTTGCGTCGGAAGCCTGCGAACAGCGACCGATTGCGCGCACGCTCTCGCGCACGAGATCCGAGTTGTGACCCCTCGAAAAGTGTTCGAGCTCCGCAAGGATGAGATCCTGCATGCTCTTATCGCAATGAGGGAATAGCAGAGTCAACACCTCAAGTTTCAAGCGCCAGGTCTGCGGTGCCTCAGAGGTCCGGATCAAAAAGTGGCGAATGTATGGCAAGAAGTGCGCTGGCTTGGCCAAGCATACTTGTACGATATTGTATAAGGCGACCTCTTGGATGTCCTTGGGCGAGCGCAGCAGAGCCACTAGAGGGCCAATCGCATGTGGGAGATGTTCCGAGGGCGACAGGTAGAGGTACATCCTGGCAACTGAGACGATTACTGCGGAGTTGCGACTGTGAAGGAGCGGCTGCACTGAATCAAGCAGGAGCTCAAGGTCGGGATCAAGAACCTCCACCTCATCGAAGTCTTCTTCCCGCTCTTCCTTTGGTTCCAGATCTTCGTAGAAGTCTTGCGCCTTTTGTTCCCGAGTCGCGGCCTTCTTCACGCGTTTCTTTCGCATAGGGAAGCATTTCCTGGCGTATGTTGGGAACAGACGCAGTATGGCTAGTTGTCCCCACTCGTCCATATCCACCACCATCTTGCATAGTTTCCGGTATACTGGGTGAATGAGATCGATACGATCCGGACAGATCTCTGCGAACGCCTGAACAGCTGCTCCTGCAACGTAGTACTGCTGATCTTCCAACAGCTTCGCCAGGTATTCCTCGACTTGTGGTCTCGTGTTCGCATCCAACGTCACACATTTTACGCATGCCAGCGCGGCTGCTTTCCTCACAATTGGTGACAGATCGCTCACACCCTTTTTGATCGCCAAGCTCACTAGCTGCGATATCATGGGCACTCGAATGCCGGCCATGGTCTTGAGAGCCATCGCGCGTACTCGAGGATTCGAGTCGGACAGCGACTTTTGTATCGTGTTGATTGAGAGAAGAGTCGTATCGGGGTCGGCTTCGGCATGGTGTAGCAGGTAGTTGTACACTAGTGGTCTTGTTGAAGGGTATGGGTTCGAAAGAGTCTTCAGCACGGCCGGGAAGAAAGTGAGGGTCGGTTGCGGCGGGTTCGCATATTGCATCTGGATGTCCCCTCAGCGAAGCTCTTCCATATACGGCAGACCGCTCGACTCATACGGCTATCACCCTCCTCAATCCGTCTAGCACTTCTCTTTCATTCCGGCTATCCAACAGCTTTTTGATCTGCTGCGTCGGCAAAGGCCGAGTTGGCCTGCGAGGGCCAACATCTTTGGCGGCTTCGAGGGTGAGATCGCGTGCTTGTGGGTGTTAGCAAGAGTTCAGGTCGCATGACAAATGCATGAGGGAATATTACCTGTCTCTAGCAGCCCGCTTATCCGCGAAATTGACTCCATCGGCTGTGACCTGCCGTGAGAGAACTTGTGTCTAACGAATGCGAAGGGTCGGTCATAGAACGCCCGACTTCGACCCAGCGGGGAGTGGAGGTGGTGGGATGATCGCGCGGACGACGTCAAGATGCCTGCCAAGCCGATGCGACTTCACTGTTTCGTTTCTGCAACCCAGCACCAATGGTTTGCAACAACATGCATCTGGTATTACGGTGCTGAAGACAATGGAAGGACTACGGAAACTTCACACTTCGCCCTTCAGGCTTCTCCTGCCGATTGGGTGAACACAACGCGTGATGCGACACACAGTGTGCCACCATGGCGATCAGACCTCAGATTCTCACGGACATCCATTTATCGGACTTCGTGAGCCACTTACTCAAGACCGACACACAGTCGATATTGATCTTCTGTGGGAGTAAAGAGATGTTCCTTGAGCAGCTGTTGACCGTTGGCAACGAAACCACCACCAACGATAGCGACGATCCAACCAGCGATACCGATGAGGCCGCTCTCAGGGCCAACACAGCGCTAAATGAGCTATTGAGACCCCCAACTTTGCATCAGTTGGCCAGTTCGCGTTCGGTCAAGCTGGCCGTCTGCCCAGATGTTGCACACCTTCGGGCGTATCTTGCAATGATAGCCCTGGCGCAAGCAAAGGAGGCAGAGATTGACACGACCAAAGTCCATTGCCAGAATCGAGACTCAATCCTTGCGATACTGAACCCACTTGATCTGCACCGCTCAACTTCTTCCTTTTCCGCACAGGGAATAAATCGCACATTCGCCTCAGCCGTGGAGGCTGCCCACGCCACTGAAAGGAGACTACTCATGGCTGAATGCCCACCAAACACGCCTCGCGAACCGGACCAGCTCGACATGGGATTTGAGGTCGAGCATGAGAACGATGTGCGTCTGCCAGACAACCCTTGGGATCAGGAAGTCTCCATTTTGAACGTCACCACCAAAAGCTTCGGCGCAGGAGGACGCGGCTGGGTCGGACGAACCGTCACAATACGCAGGATAGCCGAACGATGGTTTGAATTCTCGCAATGCCGGCTTCATGACCATTCTGAATGAATAATAGTGTGGATTGTACTTTTGACTCGCTCTCATGCTAGTCTGCAATGTTGGTCATGATCCGGCCGGTGGCTTGATATGGGCCCAGAGAAGTTCATGAATCCCCCAGATGTGCGCGACAAAATGCCCACCGACATCTATGCGTGCGTGAGAACGATGAAAAAGGCATGTGGGAACGATTCAAGCAGAGACCAGCTTTCGCTACAGCTGAAGGAAGTAAACACTCGTGGATATCATTAAAAGCAAACACAGACGCCGGACAGCACCAGCTCCTCAGCCGCGGCTGGAATTCGCTCATATGCTCTGCTCCATCTCTGTGATGTACAGACGAATGTGGCTCTCCATCTTCATGTACTCTTCTCGCGCGCTCTGCACCTCGTGTTCGATTTGCTCCTTCAGATCCACCATCTGGGAAGTATGTTAGCGGGCGTCTGACAACACACCGATATTGCAGTGAACTTACCTTCTTCTCCGTTTGCTCAATGCGCACTCTTCTCTTCTCAACCTCATCGCCTCTGTCCCTCCGTTCCGCCGCAAGCTCTCTGTGAACAGCCCTCAATTCCTCCATCTTTTGCCGCGCGTTCGTAGATTTGCGCTCTGTGTCTGTTCTTAACTTGTCCGTCCTGCCCTGCCATTGTTCCAGCTGTTTCCGAAGCATCTTCTCTTTGCGTTCAACTTCGCGAACACTGTTTGTCTGCTCGGTGAGCGCGTCTCGGTTTTTGCCAGCTTTCTGTCCTTCCTCCTCTTCTTTGTGCAGTTCCGAGGAAAGATCGCTGAGGATACGTGTGAGTGATGTGATGTCGGTTTGTAGGAGCGAAAAGCTGTCACTGCTCGTTTGCAGGGCACGGTTCCTCTTGTCAAGACGGTCTATCTCGACGCGGTCACGGTTGAGATTCCCAGAGAGTTCGCGCAGAGACTGTTCAAGGACAGCGGGAGACTGTTCAGCGTATGGCCGTAGCTTGTTGGCTTCTTGCCGCGTGTTCATGACGGTGGTTGTGCGCTCCTCGAGCACAGACTTCAAGCGCGCCTGCTCGCCTTTGACACGCTCGAGCTTCTCTGTGACACGCTCCTGGCAGGCCTTCAGCTCCAGAAGACGCGTCCGCAACTCTCCAGTGCGCTTCTCTTTCTCTTTCAGCGCGGCCTCCACATTCTTGCGGTTCTGTTGCATTTCCTCCAACTGCTCTTCCTTCTCCTGATTCGTGTGGTAGAGCTGTTCGATGTCGTTCTTTGTGCGCTCGGACGAGTTGTAGTGCTGGTCGATCACGCTGGTTTGTGACTCGCGGAATCGGATGAAGTTGATAATGTAGCTGAATATCTTCACAAGTCGCGGGTACGTTGGACGGTAAAGGTCGGAGAATGTGAAGTCCTTGATACCACATTCGGCCAACAGCCTTCGCAAGGTAATGAAGAAACCCATCAAGTCGCGGGTGTCGGCCGTGAAGATGCGGTCTGCGTCGTCGCCGTAAGCCTCTTCGGCTGCAAATCGCATTGCAGGTGCGACGACCTCGCGGGTCGTGTTTGTGAGTAGCTCCGCAAACCATTCGAAAACTTTCTGAATTTGCTGAGGGTTGGGTTTGCGCAAGTCTTCGACAGAGAAGTTGATACCGATGTCGCTGATGCATCCTGCGATTTCTGGATCTTTCTGATGGATTGTTAGCACTTTGCGATCGAATGCGCGCGCTATACGCGCATTATGATTTGCTCATACCAGTTTCATGAAAGCATCCTCATCATCGTCCTTCTTGTGCCTTTGCTGTTGGCTGGATTGCTGCGAGCTACGCGCCATGCTCATCCTGGGATTGTAGTCCATGCTAGGCATATTCCTTGTTATTTTCGTACCTGGTTAAGTATAATGATGATGTTGCGGCGTCGCGTGAAACCCCTCACTTCGTCGCAAGTACGCGGGACTCCCATGTTTACCTGCCAAGCCTGCTGGCGTCAACAAAGCGGGCAGCCTAGCAACTCAGGCTTCAAGGCCGCGAAGCCGAACTGACCATCGTCCGTATTCTGACTTCATGTCATCTGAATCAGCGTCTTTATCGCACGCCGGCCCAAGATCAGCTTTATCATTTCTCTGAGATCCCATGGTCTCTCAAATAGGCGCACTATTGCCGTGAACGATTGATATCCCCGCTCCGTGAGCCTCTGTGAGGCTCAACAGTCCCCGAGAACGCCATTGTTAACACTTTCGCTCAATCTATCCCGGGTCAAGTATTCGTACCGCACATTGCATTATCTGAAATGCTGCAGCATTTCCTTCGAAGAGATTCTTCTGATTTGGAGGTTGTCCCTATGCGCCGACCAGAGCCAAAAGGCTTCATTGCCAATGCGGTCCCAGAACCCACGCTCCTCGACTTCCAGCCTGAGCAATGCGTGGATTCGTCCAAATACGCGTCAGAAGCAACGAAATGCATTCATAAATGCCGCCTTTTTGGGCTCACTTTGGACCTCGGAGTCTCCACTCCTCGATGTGCGATGTCTTAGTCATATGAGTCTTTTCCAAGCGATTGGTATGCCACAGGCGTTTAGATCCGTCGGTCTGGTAGCTTTATGACCCCTCAGCACACAAAGCTTCAACTCGCGTACAAATCAATATAATGGTACTCAACATTTCCGATGCTTGGTCATGATCGGATTTTGAAGAGCACTATCTCAACGCATGTGATTTCCAGCCATGTAAGTACCCGCGTTATTGCCTCTCTCTTGATCGCTGCTTCCGTTCCAACATCGATCGCTCTCACATTCGTTCTGCTACTTTGAAGTAACTACGATGGCATTTCGCAGCTCCGCCGCGCTTCTGGCGCTTTCTGTTCGTTCGCTCGCTCGTAAGTACATTGACAGTGATAGATTGGCGACATCACGCTCAGCGGCTAATAAGTCTTCACACAGAGACCGGAGGATGGGGTGACGAATACTCCAACCAAACTGCAACGGCTTGCATCACTGGAGATGCGCCTGCTGGTGCAAGCGCGTCCACTGTTACAGCCACTCAAGTCGTTGGCGCTGCTGGAACATCCTACATCAACAGCGCTAGTGAGTGCGACGCGAACACTCTGTTCTCTGGTCCCGGTGCAACCGAGTGGGCCTACCCTGATTCCTCTGCGCCTACGCAGTCTACCAGCATCTCCGATGCTGGCGATATCGAGTACAAGCCATCTCCTGGCAGCACACAGTACTACAAAGTCGTGCTCACCACTTCCTACGCGAATGCGTCTGTCACTCCGACCTCCACCTATTCCGAGCCTTACTGGGCTACTGGCACTGGGTCTAGTGAGGCTACGGCTGATTCTTCAGCTCTTTACGGCAACAGCACTTCAACCACGCGGTACTGGCCGACTGAGCCGACCTCCCTCGGTACTGCTATCTCTACTTATTCCGAGCCCTTCGAGTCTGCGGCTCCGTACGGCAACAGCACATCTCGCACCCCGTATGGTAGTAGCACCAGCTCTGGATCAATCACTCATACTACTGAAGATGTAACACCCAATGTCACTGGCTCGTCGACCTCTGCTTGGGCTCATCAGACATCGGTGACAACGCAGACTGTCACTAGCGTTCAAACTGAGACCTTGACCCTCAAGAATGGCACCACTACTGTCGTGCACACTTCTCTTGTTCCCGTGACCACCACCGTTGACAAGACGGTTGCTTACACCCACAATGTCACCAGCTACGAGACGAAGACTCTTGCCACCATCAAAATCGGCTGGGGTGGCCGCCCGAGGACAATCACTCGGATCACCGAAGTGCCAATTCATCACACCGAAACGGTTTCGCCGCCGGTCTCTTACAGGACCAAGACTATCATCTCATCTGCAGTGGTGACGCTGCCGTGCTCTACCAAGTCTTGCCGCAAGGCTTCCAGCACCTCGTGGTATGTGCAGAACACTACTACCGTTGATGCAATCACCGCTTCTTGCAGCACTATACCTCCAGCGTACGTGACCAAGAGCTACAGTTGGAAGATCACGCTCGTCAAGCCCCACAAGGTCATTACCAGCGAGTCTTGCGATACCTACACCGTCCCGCCTTCCACGACCTGGGTTTACGAGCCGGAGACTTCCTGCCAGAGCAATGCTACCATCACTCCTCAGGTGAACAGCACAAGCTTCCAGACTATGCCGACAATCTCGGCCAGCACCACTTCGCAGCAGCTCACCACTTCCACCATCTACGCTACTTCTGTCGTCACGATCTCCCAGCAGAGCTCGACCAGCCTCAGCACCGCTAGCATCGTGGCCTCTACCATCGTATTCCCCGTAGTCTCTACCCCTGTTGCGCCGGTCACTGCTCCTCAGACTTCCACCGAGGCTTCCATGCCTGTCTCTGCGGCCACCACTCTCGAGACTTCGGCCCCGGCTTCCACGCCTGTCGCGCCTGTCATGCAGCCCAGTTCTGCCGAGTCTATTGCCTCTCAGCTGTCTGTCCCTGGCTCATCTCCCTTTTCGTCTGTGGAGCCAGACACTACTATGACGACCCGCATTGTCACCACGCTGCAGGTGTCTTCTCAGGTCACCATTACTGCCACCCGTCCTGGCGGGGCACCCTTCAATCCTATGTCGCAAGAGCAACCTTCGAACCCTGTGTCTCCGGAGCAGCCTTCGAACCCTGTCTCTCCCGAGCAACCTGCGGTCCCTGTCGCTCCTGAGCAGTCTTCGAGCCTTGCCTCTCCCGAACAGCCTGCAAGCCCGATGTCTCCCGAGCAGCCGTACACCCCTGTCGCTCCCGAGCAACCCTCGAGCCCTGTCGCTCCTGAGCAGCCCTTTAACCCCATCTCCCCTGAGCAGCCCTACAGCCCAGTTTCTCCCGAGCAGCCTGCAGGCCCCGTCTCGCCCGGGCAGACTTCTGCGCCTGTCACCGAGCCCGAGGTCACTCCGGCTGGCCCTTCTGATTCCTACGACACGACCATGCCTACGACCTCTGGATCCAGTAAGTCTACCCTGTCCGTCCATGAATCAATTCAAGGCTGCGTAGCTAACGTCAACGTCACAGCCGAGACCGCTGCTCCGTCACAGGCTGCTGCTGCCGCCCCTACCGTCAACTTTAGCGCTCTGAGCGGTCTGGTGTTTGTCGGAGCTGCCATGGTGGCTCTCTAAATGAGCTCAACTGTTGAACCCTTAGGCTGGTAGATCTATTAGGTCGTCAGGCTATCGAGTGAGATTTGGAGGACAGTCGCTTTACGTTCGCGGCTGTCGCACTCTCAATGAGATCCTGCCACGGATATACATATCGGCCGAGGCAACACTACACATAATTTGGGTTTTGTTTTCGCGCGCCTCCTTTTTGGGTTTCTGCGGTTTTCTTCCAATCGTTCCAATCTTGTTCCCCAGAGAGGAGTCCGGGGTCACCACCACGAACCAAAGCACGTCTTGAAACCTCACTCCATATATAATCACA
This sequence comes from Cladosporium halotolerans, assembly GCF_011745625.1. Lineage (NCBI taxonomy): Eukaryota > Fungi > Ascomycota > Dothideomycetes > Cladosporiales > Cladosporiaceae > Cladosporium > Cladosporium halotolerans. Next base: position 271,288 of record NW_027191459.1, read on the forward strand.
ATTGGACCGCAAAATTTTGAATCATCAAAGTTTCCATTCGCGGCAGTACACTAATTACTACAGAGCGTCTACCGACAAGTGGGCGGAGATAGGCCACCCTGCGGCGCTCAGAGCGCCACAGGTCCCAGCCTATCTCGCAACCCAGGCCTACCAGCAGCGATGAACGCTGCTGGTCCCCGGCCTTGTCTTCGACGTGCGTGATAGAAAAACGAGCCCTGCCGTGCGCGCACTTGTGATTGTCTCGTTGACAACACTGCGCGGTATCAAGAAAGAAAGCAAGAGAAAAAAAAAAGGAGAAGGCCTCCCATTCCTTTCCCGTTCGTGATCCATGCTCAACTTCGTGACTTTCCAGAGAGCAAAAAACGCCAATGCTGTGATGCCGATGCCGTGCGATGCAATGCAAGCCGATGCAATGCCGCGTGTGAAGTACAACAAAAACGCCCGCGCGTGCAGTGCTGCTCTGTGGAGCACTCGGGGTATCTTCTTTCCCATATTCCCAGAAAACCCAACGCCAAAGATCAAAACCCAGTAGAACTCCGATTTGACAAAAACAAGAAATCCGCAGATGCTTTTTCTTCTCCCGTTGTGTCGCTTGCGCGAACCCAAAATCGACCGTGAAACTCCATGCTGTGATTATCGTGAGGCGCTGAGAGCGCGGAATGACAGTGCTGTACGCAGAAATGCTGAATAGTGTTGTGTAGTGTTGCTCGCTTCTCGTGATTAAGAAAATCCATAGTCGGGCTCGAAGCCTCCGTTGATGAGCACGCCGGCCATCATCCTGCGGGCCATCGGCATAGTCTTCGCCGTGACTTCCTTGTAGGGTCTGCCCTTAGCGGCCGCGAGGCCGTTGAAGCAGGCGAAGACGCCGCAGTCGCTCATGTTGTTCTGCATCGAGCTCTTGTTGCGCTTGAGCTCGACCCACTCCTGCGCGTGGTAGTCCTGACCTAGCTCGGCCTTGACGAGCTCGCGCGCGACCTGGAACTGCATCTTGCCGTCGCCGCCCATGGAGTCGAGGTACTCGATGCTGCAGTCGGTGCCGTTGATGATGAGGAGCGTCCAGTGGGAGCCCATGTTGATCGGCAGAAAGAGGCGCTCGCACCTCAGGAGCTTTGAGCCTTCGACGCCATTCCGCTTCATCCAGCGGCTGAGACCCGCGACGCCGTCTTTGCCGGCTTTAGACCACCACCCGGTGTTGAGCGCCGCGCAGTTGGGGACACTGGAGTTGCTCTTGACGTAGCCTGCCATGCGGTTTTTGGCATCCACGATAGCCAGGTACCACGCGTTGACCGCGTCGTCGTCGAGCCAGCTGTCGGTACCGTTGTGCGAGGCGAGGATGCGGTTGAAGCTGACAGCCGTAAGTGGGACGGAACCCACCTGAACGATCTGTTTCCGCTCCCCAGCTCCCTCCAAGCTACTCTGCAGCTTATCGGAAAGGTCTTCGGAGGGTTCAAAGATGAAGCCATGCAGGCGCTCAGCTTCCAGCTCGGCACGAGCTGATTCCTCTGCGGCGCGGATGAGCTTCTGTACTCTCTCGAAGTCAAGGCGCGCTGCTTCTTGCTCAGCATCAATTCGCGCGTCCTCCTCTGCTGCAAGAAGGCGTGCTTCTTCTCTCTCGGCCTCAATTCGCGCTTCCTCCTCTGCTGCGCGAAGGCGTGCTTTTTCTCTCTCGGCCAGGAGACGCGCCGCTTGTTCCGCAGCTGCTTTCTCGACTACGGCCCTCTCTGCGGCCTCTTTCTCGGCTTTCTCTCTCGCGACCTCATCCGCAGCCGCTTTGAGTATCGCCCGCTGTCTGTCACTTTCTGCCCACCTCGCGCGCGCTTTGGCGACGAGTCCATCGACCTGTTCGTCTCGCTCTCGCTCTCCTCTCTGACGGATGGAAGTGAGCCTTCGCTCGGCCCTGGGTATCTCTTTCGGTGGGCGCTGACGCGCACGCTCGAGCTCGGTGGTTTCGAAGTATGCTTTGTAGAAGCGTTCGCGTCGGGAGACTGCTTTCTTGTTGTTTCTGTCGAATGACGAAAGTTGTTGAGGCGCTTTGTTCGCCGCGGTCGGGGTAGTTACGTGCATGTTGCGCGAAGAGTTTTCAGTAGGCTGAGGTGAAGCGCGGAGGATGGGTTGAGGGAAGGTCTGGTAAAGGGGATGTGTGGTTTGTTGGTTGGTTGGAGGAGTGATTTCGACAGCGCGACGCTTTCTTCCGCTGTGATCGGTCGAGATGGCATCAATGTGCGTGGGTTGCACGGCTTCAGGCGCGTGAGGAAAGGTGTTCCTGCAATTGAAAAGGTCGAGAAAGCCGTGGACGACATTGGCGCCGAAGGACCAGATGCCGGTGGTAATTGTGGAAAACATGCCGGGAACGCGTCTCGGGGCCTCGAGATGCGGGACATGCGACCGTTGCAGTTCTTCGAGCTCGGCCGCGCGCTTGAGACCGCGGCGCGCGGTGAGACTGCGAGGAGGTGTGATGATTGTGTAGTTGGTGTCGACCTCCATTATAACATTGTCGCGCGTTGAAAGTTAGTTTGGTCGTCTGATGCAAGGGTTGTGTCGGTGGATGTAGCTCGGCGTCGGCGAAACAGCAACAAGAAAGCGGCGCAACGCCGCGATCAGAGCAACGAGGGCCGATCCGCGTCGAACCCCGCCACTACATTCACCACGGCTGCGGGTTGCTGCGAGACGCGGTGACGTAGGCGCGTTCTGTCTCAAGGGACAACAGCGTATTTAAGGGTAGTTTATAGAAACGTCGTAGCATACTCAGAATCGTTCTATAGGGACACGTGCGACTAATATATCGCTTAGCGGTGCGACAAAGCATGCAAGCAGGAGAGCAGCAGGTCGCAGATCCGTGCGTCCCTAGCGCATTCCGTGCCTGTCACATGGCACAATGAACTCGACAAGCAATCCAAGGCATCCTCCAAATGCGGCTCTCTCAGGTACAAGCCTCTTGTTCGCCGCATTGAGCATCGCACCTCTCTCTCTAACCCCTCGCTCTCTTTGTCTGTCACTGAAGATGTGACATTTGGCCTATGGTCAACGCGCCACGACTTGAAACAACGGACATATAACTGCCCCTGTCGCAACCCTTGCAGCGGCACCGCACGCGCCCACGTGTCGCATCGCAGCGCTACCTGATCGTACGCCGCAATTGCAGCTATGCCGTTCTTCAAGCGCCTCTCAGACTCTTTCTGGTCCTACCTCTCTCCGCGCAAGCCATCCGCGAACGAGCCGGCAACACCACGCACTGCGCCGCCGGTCACGAAGAAGCGCGCGCGCCCTGCTAGCAGTCGCTCGCTCAAGCAGCTCAAGCGTTGGTCCAGAAGCATGAGTCCGAACTCTCGCGTCGACAGTTGGCGGGCTACGGGGTCGCCCAGTCCAGGTGGGAGGAGGCGGGCTAGTATGACGCCGGAGCCGAACAATGGCGACACTGGCAGGCGCAAGATGCGCAAGTTGTACGATGGGAGGGGGCTGAGGGACGTGAGGGACGAAGAGGAGGACGATGAGGAGGACGAGGAGGAAGAGGTGGACGACGACAGTAGCTCAATCGACGACGAGGAAATGAGAGACGACGACGGATTGTCAAGCATGTTATCCCACGTTCGTGTCGAGGGCACGCCTAAGCCAGAGGACTTCCAAATCGAATACGAATCGGAAGTGAATGTAGACAATACCGAAGTCCTTGACGATGGCGACTACCACGCGACGCCGCAACGTCGCAAGATCGTCTCCCTGCCGGAAGAGCAAGAAGCTTTCGGTGTCAGCTCGGATGAACTGCGCGCTGCTGGATGGGACGACGACTACATCACTCTGTTCCAACATATCAAAATGCGCGGCCACGAACCGCTCATGCCTCAGCGCTGGCGCTTTAGCTTGCGCTCCATGCCCATCGCCCTTTTTGCAGATTCGGACGATGCGTTTATCAGCAGCATTCGCAACGACCACTTTCGCGCCGAAAAGGCGCTTGAGAAACTCTTCGAACTCGGCGGACAAGTCAGAGACAGCATCGCGGTTAGATCGCGTCTCGGTCCGGAAGTGCAGGTCCGCCGGAGCGTAGACGCCTACCTCAAATGGGCGACTCTCGACGCAGAACTTGATGACCATTCAGCCATCCCTCTGCTAGCCGTGGAAACCAAACCCGCCGACACGCCTGCCTCGGAATTACACGAGAACATCAACCGTAAGCTCGCGCGCCTCGCAACCCGCTACCGCAATGCCTTCCGCGTCTTGCAGTCGACCGAGACCTCTCCAGCCTCGCGTGCCAGCACTCAGTATTCATATCCGGTGCCAACGCTTTATGGAATCGTCGCCTCGCACGCCTTGATCGCAATCATGGCATACAGGCCCGACGACCCTACTCCAGATGCGAAACCGATCGCGTTCTTCGACATGAACGACTCCAATTACGACGTGTGGAATTCGCTCGCGCTGTCCATCCTCATGTGTCACGTGCGCGATGTGCAGGTCAGGATTGCGGAGGAGACGGGGTTGGGACTAAAGGTTGCGGGCAGGAAGAGCAGAGGAGTCAGTGAGGACCCTGACTTGTGAGAATGGCGTGTACGCATACCGTAGCGCGGGAGCATCGTTTGCGTCTGCTCTTTTTCCTTTGTTGCTTCATCGTTGCTATATACCCCCAGGAGGATTCTGAGACAGCCAGAGATGCTGTTGCTTGATAAGGCTTGAGACATGCATAAGGTACCTTTTTCCAATGAATCATGCGTCAACAATCCAAGAGCCGCCCAAACCCACAGCCAAACGCAAGCATTGATTGCGAGACCAGCGAGCTGACAGGGCTGACTAACAATGCCATCGAGCACGAAGCAAACACAGCGATCTGCATAGCGCAGCGCTCTCAAACGCAATCACATGTGAGGGGCCCTTAGACAGCCAGCTGAGCCTCATAAACTTCGACGAACGTCTGACGCTCGGCGCGCATTCGGAATGTTCACACGGCAAGTCACCAAAAGACCCTGCCTGGACCGAAGTACATCTCGGAGCCGAGCCCTCGCGGATTCGGCAAGTCGGGCGGCTGCGCGGTAGTGGTGGGTGGTTGCGGATGGTGGATGTCATGACTTCGCCTAACACAGCGCCACCTGCATAACTGCCAGGCTCGCGGTGTTCGTTCCGCTATTGTCGTATAGAGTGCCTCGCTCTCGCGCTCACGCCAAACGAGCCGGCTAGTAGAGGCGAGCAGAGTAGACGGAACCGCCGCCGCAGATGTGAGGAACGGGACTCAGCCCTGTCAGCCCGCATCCCGCGGGTGCCCAATCGCTCTTCGGCCTACGAAATGCGGCGGTTGGATGTGGAGTGGGACGATCGTGGCTATTAGAGGCAGCCAGCACGCTGGATGTAAGGTGTCCCAACGTCCTCCGGTGACATTGCATGTGATCAGCCGAATGAAAACTTGTTTCGCCAGTGTTTGCTCCCATCGATCGCCTCCTATCTGCACCGTAAACAGACAGAGCAGCGGAGGTCCGCGCTCGGGCGTTTGCTCAATTCAACGTACGAGCAAAGGAGGGTCTCGGAGATCAAGACAGCCGTGCCGCTCGCCTTTACCGTCTACGCTTGCACTGCTCGCCCCGCCACGGATCGACGAGGGTGCACAACAACTTTCTGGTCCGTCCTGATCGCATACACCCTCGAAACCGCTCGCCGGACACGTGGTCACTTTCACCCAGGACCCGTCGTTCAATACACCTTTACATCTGCTCACGTTAGACGCTGCAGACACTTCGTTTGCGCTGTCTCAGCCACGGCGTGACCTGCAGCCAGGCCCACCATAAGCCGCCGCTTCGGAGACGCCAGATTTCGGCATATATCGCAGTCATAGCCACGCACTCTCGACACGACTCAACGCACCGGCCTTAGAGCCACACAGACACCATGGCGCAACTGGACACTCTGGACATTGTTGTCCTGACCGCCCTGCTCATTGGCACAATCGCCTACTTCACCAAAGGTACCTACTGGGCGGTCCAGAAGGACCCCTACGCATCATCGTTCGCAAATGGCGCCGCAAGCAAGGCCGGCAAGAGCCGCAACATTCTCGAGAAGATGGACGAGACGGGCAAGAACTGCGTGGTCTTCTACGGCTCGCAGACCGGTACCGCGGAGGACTACGCCGCGCGTTTGGCTAAGGAGGGCTCGTCCAGATTCGGACTGAAGACCATGACCGCCGATTTGGAAGACTACGACTACGAGAACCTGGACCAGTTCCCCGAGGATAAGGTTGCCATGTTCGTCATGGCCACGTACGGCGAGGGCGAGCCCACGGACAACGCGGTGGAATTCTACGAGTTCATCAGCAGCGAGGAGGTCTCGTTCAGCGAGAAGGGCGGCGCTGAGGAGAAGGCGCTCGAGAGCCTGCAGTACGTCGCTTTTGGCCTGGGCAACAACACATACGAACACTACAACTCTATGGTCCGCAACCTGGTTAAGTTCCTTGACCGCCTGGGAGCCAAGCGCGTCGGTGAGGCCGGCGAGGGCGACGATGGTGCTGGCACAATGGAGGAGGACTTCCTGGCCTGGAAGGAGCCTATGTGGGCCGCCCTTTCCAGCGCCATGAACTTGGAAGAGCGCGAGGCGGTATACGAGCCCGTTTTCGAGGTCACAGAGAAGCCTGATATGGACGCTGAGGACGACACTGTCTACCTGGGCGAGCCGAACAAGAACCACCTCGAAGGCTCCGCTAAGGGCCCTTTCAACGCGCACAATCCCTACATCGCACCGATCGCTGAGTCGAAGGAACTTTTCAATGACCCCGCCCGTAACTGCCTGCACATGGAATTTGACATCTCTGGCTCTAACCTGTCTTACACCACCGGTGATCACATTGCTATCTGGCCTACGAACGCTGGCAAGGAGGTCGACAGATTCCTCAAGGTTCTTGGTCTTCAGGGTAAGAGGCACTCGGTTATTGCTGTCAAGGGTCTCGATGCTACCGCTAAGGTCCCCTTCCCTTCGCCCACGACATACGATGCTGTTGTCCGCTACCACATGGAAATTTGCGCTCCGCTCTCCCGTCAGTTCGTCGGATCTCTCGCTCAATTCTCTCCCACCGACTCTATCAAGGCTGAGCTCCAGAAGATTGGCGGTGACAAGGACTACTTCCACGACAAGGTTGCCAAGAAGAACTACAACATCGCGCAATTCCTCGAGGCTTACGGCGAGGGCAAGTCCTGGGACAACATTCCTTTCTCCATTTTCATCGAAGGCCTGCACAAGATTCAGCCCCGCTACTACTCCATCTCTTCCTCCTCTCTCGTTCAGCCCAAGAAGATCTCCATCACCGCCGTCGTCGAGTCCGTCGAAGTCCCTGGCGCGCCTCACGTGGTCAAGGGTGTCACGACCAACTACCTCCTCGCTCTGAAGCAGAAGCAGCACGGCGAGCCTCACCCGGATCCTCACGGTCTCGACTACGCCATCACTGGTCCCCGCAACAAGTACGACGGCATCCACGTGCCCGTCCACGTCCGCCACTCCAACTTCAAGCTTCCCTCCGACCCCACAAAGCCCGTCATCATGGTCGGCCCCGGCACCGGTGTCGCGCCGTTCAGAGGCTTCATCCAGGAGCGCGCCCAGATGGCCCGCAACGGCGAGAACGTCGGCAAGACCATCCTGTTCTTCGGCTGCCGGAAGCAAGACGAGGACTTCCTCTACGAGAAAGAGTGGGAGGTACGCTCACAATCCCCTCCTATGCTTCATTCCAAGACACCCACTGACCCAACCCCTCCAGGAATACAAGTCCGCCCTCGGCGACTCACTCGAGGTCGTCACGGCCTTCTCGCGCGCGGGCCCGCAGAAAGTGTACGTGCAGCACCGGCTGCGCGAGCGCGCGGCCGAGGTCAACGCGCTGCTGGAGCAGAAGGCCTACTTCTACGTCTGCGGCGACGCGGCCAACATGGCCCGCGAGGTCAACGAGATCCTCGGCCAGATCATCGCCGAGCACCGCGGCGTCGACCGCAAGAAGGGCGAGGAGGTCGTCAAGAGCATGAGGAGCGCGAACCAGTATCAGGAGGATGTTTGGTCTTGAGGGAGTGGGCTTTTTTCCTTCTTCGACAAAGATGATGAAGTAGGTTTGGTGTTTTTCCGAAAGAGACTATTTTGTGCGGGCGTCGTGGTGGGGTGTGGGATACATCGACGACATTTAGCTTTTGTTCGTTTTCTCTTTTCAATTGTTTTGTTCCCCTTCGCAAGCACCTTGAGGACTTTGAAGACTTTTGTCGGATTTGCCTTGCGAAGACGATGTTTGTTCACGAGCCTTTACGATGTACAGGCGCCCTTCATAGATTGTTCATAAAACGAATTCAAAAAACGAAAAGCTATTTGACAAAGAGACTTCCCAGAAGGCTGACAGGACGCAATTCTGGTCTGTCAAAGACGACTGCCAACTCCAAGGCGGCTTCTCACCTCAGCCCTACAGTTCCGTCTCCTCTCTCCCTCTCCTCATGGTTTCTTCGTCCACTTCTCGCCCAGCCCTCACTCCCCAAAAGCCTTGAACATCGCCCGCACAATCACTCTACAACCAACACCTCCCAAGCCGCCGAGCATGTCCGCTGCGCGTACCGAGCGTTTCACATGCTGCGCCTATCCGCGCGGGTTCCGCCTGTGCTTGGCTCGGCGGGTGCTATCGCTCCTGCCTTCCTGGGTGCTGGGTGCGTTGTGGGAGGGAGCTGAGAGGTTGTTTATTTCACGTGCGTATGGTGGGGTTGGGGCAGGAAGGATGTGGTTTGGATGAGGTTGGGGAGGGGCTGCTATATGCTTTACTCGCTTGCTTTGGATTTATCTTAGTATATGAGGACGGGCATTTTAGCTGAGGCAAGAGGATTCGGGATTCGGGTTGGGAGGCGTTGAACGACGCGAACGGCACGAAGAACACGGCCTCGCACGCGTTTGCCTGGCAACGAACGGGACGCGCCTTGCACGCAATCATTGTTTTCCGCGCCGCGTAGCACACACTCATCAAGCGGCACCGCGGGAGGACGCAGAGACAGGCCCCGCGGTCATGGGACGGAAAGGGTGGGACTCGGCAGCGTATGCGAGGCGCCCGTTTGACTCCCGCGCCCCGAGAACCGGGGACTGCGGGAAGGGTGGGCGATGTTTGCAGCCGTTCGGCGGCGGTGTGTGAGAGACAGAGAGATACAGGTGCTCTGGCGCTGCGAGACATGGGCGGGGGGATGAGGTGGGAGGGTTGTCTCAAGCCTTGTGGCGAAGCTTGTGACGAGGGAGGCACTCGAGAAAACCTCATATCGCCACTTTCGGCACGTTTGGCTGGACGAGAGCTGTCACGATGCCCGTTGCCGGGGTTTTTTTGCTTTTGCCTCAAATGACGCCGGCTGCGGTTGAGGTTGGTGGCTGGACGGGCGGTCGCTTGCAGCGATCTGCACGTCTGTTTTCCAGAAGGCTACGCGGGGCCTGAAAGAGGACCTGACAGGCACCGTCGGTACCACTGCGTTTGGGAGGCATATGCCGGATGATCGCTGCCGGTCGCGCGGTTGCAAGGGAGATGAGGTCGCCGGGGCCTGGCGACAGCGCATCCGTGCAGATTGTTTGGGCTGGGGATGCTTGTGAGGGGCAACAATCTTCAATCTGAAAGAGTAGCGACGAGCGGGGAGAATGGGGGAATGCGAGCCGTCACGTTTGGCATCCGAGTGCGTGCTTTCACGCGAGCGAGGCGAGCACGGCGGTGTTCAATGCGTACAGGCCGCCATCAAGAGCACATGTCGCTAATCGATTCCCTGAAATCACCAGACGCAAGATATCACCTGATTTGCTTAGACGCGTGAGATCGCGTTGAACCCGGCCAGGTCTGTACGCACCTCCTGACCGGGTTGAAAGGGTTGAAGAGATGCTGGCTCTCCCTGCCCTGGGATTCGTCTGCAGGTACAAAAAGGTGGCGCCTTGGGTTTTCGAAGAGTTGATTGTCTGCAGGCCGGTTCAAAGGTACGGCGGCGGCAGGCGGCGCACCCTTGCTCTAAATATGTCTTGACTCCTCAGACCTGCACCGCGACGTCTTGGGGCAGTCAAGCGAGCTGACATCTGCTGCTTGCAGGGCTGGCGCAGCGGCGAACATCCCTCCTAAATGATAGCTCACATTCATGACGCTGCCGTGGCGAAGTCCATCGACCTGGTGAGCAGCGGCCAGAGTCGGATTCCCTCACTTGGTACGTGTGCTCGCATGCTTTGCCTTTCGGCACCGGGACTCTGTTCCCTTTCAAAGCAGAAGA